>NC_134527.1:261535-396535 GCF_027942865.1 Odontesthes bonariensis
CTGCCTGCGGTCCCCCAGTGGCTAAAAATGACGATAGACCTAAACCATGCACTGGAAATTATTCTCCGCCTTTGGTAATGTGACCATGCAGATGGCCTGATCGGGAAAGCTGCCTCTTATGACGTGGCGCCTCATATGATGTCGAGGTTATTTCCCCCCAGAGCCCATATATGGCTATGCCAAAACTACCTTGCCCCCCCACAGCTCTTTGGCCAGCTCATTGCTCTGTAAATGGATGTAAAAAAATCTGTTTAGAGCCCCTGCATCAGAACCTCTAAAGAGCCAGTGGACAGATTTTGTTTTTTCTGGGAAAGTGACGACAGAACCGAAGAGATTTGTGTATGTGTGTGCCAAACATTTCACCGATGAATGTTTCCAGAACTTGGGCCAATACCGAGCTGGCCTTGGATCAGTACCAACTCTCTTTGGCCCAACTACAGACCTCGGACAAGTAAGTAATTTAACGCTCTATAATTGTGTTGCTTTCCTGTATGTACAGTTTGGTTATATAGCTTGTTACCAAAACAAAGGGTTTGTATCGTTAGCAGCTAACTTTAGCTAACGGTTAGCTATGCAGCTAATAGCATCTGCAAGCTCTTATCTCTCCCAACTGGGCTGTTGGAGGTGTTTGCATGCCCATGAGATGGTTAGCTCGCTCATCTTAGACCAAAACCCCCGACTTCAAGCTTCCCGAAGAAGAATGAATCCGCAAATTCAGTGCATTTCATCAGGATAATGATTCATTCATGGTTCCAGAGTCAAAACGGTCAGTCTGTCTGTGTCGTTAGCTCTGCAGCTAATAGCTCAGTCACTGTCGCTAATGTAACGGTAAATAGCATGAGGTATGCAAGTGGACACCTCATTTACTGTAACGTGAGTGTTGTGTACTTATTCGTTGTTTTGATAGCCGTCCTGCTGTTGGTGTTATGGCGCACACGATATCTGCCTTTCCTCTGATTGAAATGACTAGTGCTACGTGCATCTTTGCAAACCAGAGCAATCAGATGAGAATGTCAAAATCCTCACTCCTGCTTTCCCCTTCACGCACCCCTTTTTTGCTGTGTCTTGTGTAGCACTTGCTTGATGTTTGACTGTGTTAGGAAAGTTGTTCACTAACTAGTTCGACATATTGTCAAAGTAAGCTCATTTCAACAGGTTTCGCTAGTTTTAGTCGCTAGCATCTTTGCCCCGCCTTTCTCCTCCTAATTTGCATTTAAAGCTGCAGACCCTAAACAGCTCATTCTGAGGATCCTAAGGAAAGCTCATTTTTGGGACTGGCTGTAATTCTGCACCAAGGCAGAATTTTGGGGAAAAAAACTCAGATACAGTATTAGGGGACCACTAAAGCCTATAAAAATATATAAAAGCCTCCATTTATTTTCATTCCATGGCTGCTTTAAAAAAAGTGAAAAATTCTCTGTTCATGTGAAGCTTTCTTGACGATATTCGTACCTGATCAGCTGCTCCTGAGAGAGAGATCGATGGAAAAATCCGTCATACTGAGGCGAGACACGGACTTTCTTCTGCCTGCAAACAGTTTATGATCAGAATCAGCTGATTTCATTTTTAATTACAGTAAAGTAAGGCTTCATGTCAGCTCCTGTGTTCACACAGCTGGTGCAGTTTTCATGGTTTGGCTGAACAGTTGCCAAGTCTGGTTATTACTACCCATTTTAAGCTTTGTGTTTTAAAACCTTTTGAAGTCAACAAAGTGCCCTAACCGTTCACCAACAGGCTGAGACTATGGCGCCAATACCTCAAGATGAGCTTCATAAAAAGTCCTGTAGGTGAAGGAATATGCACAAAGAAATGTCCCCACACAGTTTCAACTTTTCCATTTCACTGAACTCCCTTTTGTGGTTTGCAAAATGCATTTAACATGAAGCTACTGAGACGCCATGTGAGCGAGGATGGTGAGCAAAAAGGAAGAATAGCACCCCATTAATGATCTAAATGGAACAAAGGCTTTGGACAGGTTTGGATGGTGCAAATATTGGGAATGCATTAATTCAGCATGGATCATTATGTAATCAGTCAAAAGAATGGAATATCCAGTCTGTAACTCAGGTACACTGAATGAATTATTTTCAGTATATCTTCTGAAAAAGTTCATTTATTTCTATTCTCCTAAATTCAGCTCAGACCTTTTATTAATTTGCTTTCTGATCAGTTTGAATTCCATTTCTTACTCTTTTCTTTGAGGAC
This sequence comes from Odontesthes bonariensis, assembly GCF_027942865.1. Taxonomy (NCBI): domain Eukaryota; kingdom Metazoa; phylum Chordata; class Actinopteri; order Atheriniformes; family Atherinopsidae; genus Odontesthes; species Odontesthes bonariensis. The sequence goes on from NC_134527.1 coordinate 263,741, forward strand.
AGAGCTCTCTCTCCGTTGGTTTCCACGGAAGGTGTGGATTAATTTAGCCAAGAGGCCCTTCCTGTCCATCAGCTCTGTGTACGAGCCCATCTCAGAGATGTGACCATCTTCCATCACCAGGATCAGGTCTGCTTTAGACAGGAAGCTGAGGCCGTGAGTCACCAGCACCCGGGTCTACAGAAACACAACGCCGTCCTTAAAACACCAAAAACCTTCTGACACCACATCACATCATGATCACATCCAAAAATATGACAACCAGGGTTGAGATCAGGATACAGATTTGTACTCTTAAACACTTCTTTACCTTTTTCTGATAGTTTACTTTACAGTTTCTGAGAAGAAATGTACATATAGAAGGTGTCTATCAGAGGATGCTGTAACCAGATTTAAAGAGTTAATTCCATCATCCTTTTCTTCACTGCCATGTGCAGATATGACAGAGGACGGCCACCTAAACTTTACTCCAGCAACACTTGACTCGTTGACTTGTTGACAGCACTATAGTTTCAATGCGTACAGCACTGGACAATGTTGCCCCTCTGAAAAGGAAGGTAATCAGTCAGAAGAGGCTGGCTCCTTGGTATAATTCAGCTGCTATAAAGCAGGCTGCAAGAAAGCTGGAGAGACAGTGGCGTTCCTCTAATTTAGAAGAGTCTCAGTTAGTCTGGAAAGATAGTTTAATAACGTATAAGAAAGCCCTTCGTAAAGCTAGAACTGCTTATTATTCATCATTGATAGAAGAGAATAAGAACAATCCCAGGTTTCTCTTCAGCGCTGTAGCCAGGCTGACAGAGTCCGAGCTCTGCTGAGCCAGTTATTCCTTTAACTCTCAGAGACCATTTCATTGGTGAAGAAGTTCATGAAATCATCACTGCTATCAGAGAGGGAGCAGTCCCTGTTCATACTGAGTACTAAGGACAGGCTACAGGTACCTGGAGGAGCTCACCTTGCCTTTCAGGAGTCCAGTGGGTCCAATGACTCGATCAAAGATATGTTGTCCTACTTGAGCGTCGACAGCCGATAACGGATCGTCGAGCAAGTAAACATCTGACCTCCGATAAACTGCCCGAGCTAGACTCACCCTCTGCCTCTGTCCTCCAGAGAGGTTTAAACCCTGCAAGAAAATGCATGATCAATTAGCTGAGGCCCAAAACTCTGAGTCCTGCTGGAGATAAATACTCAAAACTGACAGGAATCGACCAACAGTCAGAATATGGAATTTAATCAAGCCCGTTCTGCAGATGGACCATAGAAGGAAGGCGGTTCTTGTACCTTCTCCCCGATCTCGGAGCTGTCTCCGGATGGAAGGAGGTCCAGATCTGGCAGCAGAGCGCAGGCCTCCAGAACACGGTGATACCAGCTCTCCTTCCTCTCGCCACCAAACAAAATGTTTTCCTTCAGAGAAGCGTTCTGGATCCAGGCCAGCTGTGGGACGTAGGCCACGGAGCCCTGCAGCCAAACAAAAGAGTCGGCCTCATTCATGGAGACCAGTTTCAGTTCATCACATCTGGATTTAAATGGAACCGTTGTAAAATATAGATGTATGAAAGTTTATATCTACATGGACAGAAACGTGTGTATTATCATCATTTAGTCACGTCTCCGAGAACAGTTTAAAGTTTACAGATATTGTTGTCGACTATCAGAATGTTCTGAAACCTACAAATGTTTAATGGCAGATTGAAAAAATATCCTTTTAGGGGATATTTAATAGACATGTTAAGCTCTTCATTCTAACAGCTGAATGAACGTTGATCATTAAACACTTGTTTTCTGTCATTAAGGTCACATGGATCTGGGACATCTACCACTGTCATACTTTACAACACGTAAATATTTAATACTATTTTAGGATCCATTTTGAGACAGTGGCAGCCATCTTTGTTTCATTCCCATCCAGCAGCAGATTGTTTCTTCTTGACTAATTATCCTGTAAAAGACCGTCTGATTATTCCTGTTGTTTGTTCTCCTTCCAACTTTTAGCTTTTGTGTAAAAATCTGATGATGCTGTCATAACATTTCAGACAGACTGTCACCGAGTTTAATTAATTTGTGTTAAGTTAATCATATCCGACTGAAACCAGATGAACAGAAATCAGAGAGCAGGGTGCAACAGAGTACCTTAATATGCTGAAGTTTCATCTCCAGTCATGTTTCATTATAGATGAACATTAGATTAAATGTTCTATTTTCCAACTTCAGCTCAAAATTAAACACCAAAAACCAAGAAAACAAAAGAACATTGGAAACATTTTCCATTCTCACCTTGATTAAAACATGGCCGCTTCTCCTGTCCATCTCTCCCATCATGGCAGATAGCAGAGACGACTTGCCAGAGCCAACATTACCGACCACCGCAACCAGAGAACCAGTCCTGACCTTCAGGTTGATCCTCTGGAGACACGGCAGCGCGCTGCTGGACCAGGAGAAGAACCCGCCTTCCACCACCAGGCTATCTCCATCTGAACCCAACACAGTTAGATGGGTCACACAGTTAGATGGGCCATACAGTTAGATGAGCCACACAGTTAGATGAGCCACACAGTTAGATGAGCCACACAGTTAGATGGGTCACACAGTTAGATGGGCCACACAGTTAGATGAGCCACACAGTTAGATGGGCCACACAGTTAGATGAGCCACACAGTTAGATGGGTCACACAGTTAGATGGGCCACACAGTTAGATGAGCCACACAGTTAGATGAGCCACACAGTTAGATGGGCCACACAGTTAGATGAGCCACACAGTTAGATGGGTCACACAGTTAGATGAGCCACACAGTTAGATGAGCCACACAGTTAGATGGGCCACACAGTTAGATGGGCCACACAGTTAGATGAGCCACACAGTTAGATGAGCCACACAGTTAGATGGGCCACACAGTTAGATGAGCCACACAGTTAGATGAGTCACACAGTTAGATGGGCCACACAGTTAGATGAGCCACACAGTTAGATGGGCCACACAGTTAGATGTGCCACACAGTTAGATGGGCCACACAGTTAGATGGGCCACACAGTTAGATGAGCCACACAGTTAGATGGGTCACACAGTTAGATGAGCCACACAGTTAGATGAGCCACACAGTTAGATGCAGCTCAATGCTACGCTAGGCTAACAGTCACCTGCATCATGAGGAAGCCTCTCCACATGGTCAGTGTTCAGTTCTTCCTGACCCAAGAAGCTTCCGAGGCGTCTGAGTGAGACGGCGGCCTGATGGACAACACCAACTGTCAAAGAAACTCACCTGAGGGACAGACCTCAGGAAAGCAGAGTTTCTCCTCTTTTCACACAGTAATTCAGCATCTCTACGTCTAATATTTTCTCTTTACATGATATTCAAGGTGAGAAACTGTTTCCATGGTTTCAGCCTCAGGGAATGTTTTAGAATAACTGCTTCCTTTATCTGACAAGCCTCAGGTCTCTCAGCCAGACCATCAGTGTTACTGGTTATTTGAATGGAGACACCTGATTGGCTGGTACTTGAATGGAGACACCTGATCGGCTGGTACTTGAATGGAGACACATGATCGGCTGGTACTTGAATGGAGACACCTGATCGGCTGGTACTTGAATGGAGACACCTGATTGGCTGGTACTTGAATGGAAACACCTGATTGGCTGGTACTTGCCTGCATGGTGGTGCTCATGGCGAATGGAAGCTGACTCAGGGGAGTTTTCAGTATGTTGATCAGAGCTACAGAAACAAAGATTTTCTGAGCATCCAGAACATTTTGACTGTCGATCAACACGTAGACTGTGAACACAGACAGGGAAATCTGAAAGAACAAAACAACTATTTCAGTATGTTCAACTTAAGCTCATTTTAGCTTCATTAGTTATCCTGCTTTTTTCAGTTTTAGTCTGAAAGAGGAGGAGTTAAAGGAAGCCAGAGAAACCGAGTGAAGGATCTGAGACTCACCAGGAAAGAGGAGGAGTTAAAGGAAGCCAGAGAAACCGAGTGAAGGATCTGAGACTCACCAGGAAAGAGGAGGAGTTAAAGGAAGCCAGAGAAACCGAGTGAAGGATCTGAGACGTCCTCAGGGCTTTGAGTTCTCCGTCTCTCAGGACGTTGACTCGTCTCAGGAAAGCTTCCTCCCAGGAGTAAAACTTGAGGATTTTCACCCCTCCCAGGATCTCGTTCATCAGTTTGATTCGACTGTCGGTAAACGTCATCTGAACTTCCTGTCGAGAAACAGGAAAACTACATGAAGCCTAACCGGTCAGCACAGAAGTGATGGGAATTAGAATTAGAAATTTAATTATTTCACTCACCTGAAGTTTGCTTCTAACTTTAGCAATGAAGCCGTTCAGAGGAAAGATCAGCAGAACTGTAGCAGTTCCAGCCAGAGCAGGCGGGCCGAGGAGCTGAACAGGTAAACAGTTCAGTTCAGTTCAACAGTTCAGTTCAACAGTTCAGTTCAACAGTTCAGTTCAACAGTTAGGGTTAGCCTTAGGCTGCTAGGGTTAGGCTAACCCTAACCAGCTGCCAGTTTGCCTTCAGTTATCAGGCCCCTCTCTACCTGTAAGACCAGGCTTAAAACTTTCCTTCCTGATAAAGCTTATAGTTAAGGATGGCTCAGGTGACCCTGAAACATCCCATAGTTAAGCTGCTATAGGCCCAGCCTGCTGGGGGAGCTCCCATGATGCACCTCTCCATGGACATGTGACATCATTGTTGTCATTAACTTGTGTTTCTCTCTCTCTCTCAGCAGGTGTCTCTGGCCTGGTGTTACGCTGCTTGTTGTCCCCTCTGTACTGTCCTCTCAGCCCCAGCTGGTCCAGGCAGATGATTCTGGTTCTGATGGAGGTTTCTTCCTGGTCCTGGTTCTGATGGAGGTTTCTTCCTGGTTCTGGTTCTGATGGAGGTTTCTTCCTGGTTCTGATGGAGGTTTCTTCCTGGTTCTGGTTCTGATGGAGGTTTCTTCCTGTTCAAAGGGAGTTTTTTCTCTACACAGTCGCCTCGTGCAGCTCAGGACGGATCGGATCAGAGAGAAGTTTCTGTGCAATCTGTTGGTTTCCTTAGCTGGGTCCCTTTTATTTTTATTTATTTATTTATTTATTTATTTATTTATTCATTTATTTTTAATTGGCTTTGTATGAATTCGACTAATTTGAAATTGAATTAATTGGATTATGATCGTATTTAGATGAACTAGATTGTAATTGGCATGAATTGGACTGCGTCTTTAACCCATGAGATGACAGTTGCTGTAATAAAACTGAATTGAAATGCTTCGGTATTTGGAAGCGGTGATGCTGAATCTCCACCTGGACCTCAGTGGGAGATGCATCTTTCTCTTCCTGTTAGTTCTGTAACATCAAAGTGTTTAAACTTGACCATCTGATGAGCTTCAAACTGCTCATTTTTAATTATTGTGAAGCAGAAATGACGCTGTATAAGTTGTTCAGGCTGAAGTACGATTGGGAACATGTTGTTGGGGTTGTTGTTGTTTACCTGCCACAGGAAGTAGAAGCAGAGAGCCATTTCAATGGGTGCGATCCAAACGCTGTTGAAATAAACCACAAAGTCCATCAGCTTCTGAGTGTCGGCTGAGACCAGATTAATGATTTCTCCCACGTTACACTGCTGCCGCGCTGCACTGCTCATCACCAGGCTCTGAGGATTCAAACAAAACTTTATGGACTCATTAAGGAGGGAACGTTTCAGCTCCGCCTGTTAGAGGATCTGAGTTACTCCAACCTTCCTGTAGACGAGGCCCATGATGGCAGTTTTCAGCCTCATGCCGACGGTGAAGCAGTGAAACATGTACTGATGGTGAAGCACCGACTGCAGGCAGGACAGCAGGAAGAGCAGCGAGGCGAACAGGAAACCTTTCCACAGGGCGGCTTCTTTGTCCCGCATGAAGTCCAGCAGCGCACTGACAACAATTAAACAACAGCAAGTAAACAAGTGAACAGCAAGTAAACAACAGCAAGTAAACAGCAAGTAAACAGTAAGTAAACAGCAAGTAAACATGTACATGGCAAGTAAACAACAACAAGTAAACAAGTATATGACAAGTAAACAACAACAAGTAAACAAGTATATGACAAGTAAACAGCAAGTAAACAACAAGTAAACAGCAAGTAAACAACAAGTAAACAAGAACAAGTAAACAAGAACAAGTAAACAACAAGTAAACAGCAAGTAAACAACAACAAGTAAACAACAAGTAAACAGCAAGTAAGGCCAAACAGTCGAAAACAATCCGACAAAGATTACAGCTTCTTTTCTTCCATAAAGTAAAAACAAAATATTTAGTTTGAATGCGCGTTTGAAAAAAAAATAAAAATTAAAAACGTGGCCGAAAGGTTTGGATCAAGTTTGTTCATCTCATTTTCTTGTTGTTGTTTTTAATGCAGGTAACACAAACGTCATCCTTTTAGGACAGAAAAAGTTTCTGATTTGAAGAGGCTAAAGAAAGCTTCGGCTCCTGGTTGGCTGCAGTCTGTAGAGGCCCGACCTGTGAAATGTAGCTTCTCTGTGTCATATAGTCCAATAACACACCAGCTGATCCATTCCTGGTGCTCTGTGTCCTCTTTGAATGGCAGTAAAAAAAAAAAAAACTGTTTTTGTTAAACTCCAACTTGTGACCAACTTTTCAATTTAGTGAAAACTTTGTTTGCAATAGTTAGCCAACTTAGCAGCTTTGGCAGTTTGGTTCTCACATCAGTTTCTTTCAGGTGGATGTTACTTCTCCTGTTTCTTGGTCTTTGTCTCCGATGCCTTTAAGGCTCACAATTACAAGGCTGTGATGTCGTGTAAACATTCATCTTTTAAATCTAGGGTTAGGGTTCTCCTGAATTTAACTGTTTTAGCTCAACTACTCTCACGTATTCTTAACAGAAGCTGCCAGAACGCAGAAGAGGCCAATAACAGAAAAACCATAAAGGATAGCATGCTATCCATATACAGCATGAAATATATAAAGATGTCCAATTGTTCTAAGTGTATGATGTAAAGAACCATTTTTGACCAAACTTGCCAACTATGAAACAAACTCGTTCATAAAGAAAGTCTCAAACTTCTGAGCAGAATATTTTTGTCAGACTCCCACAGGCTCCTGAAACACGGCCCAACGAGCATCTCATCACCTCATTTTGTCTGTTAGCTGTTTAAATAAAGTTTACACTGAATACTTTAGTTAGAAGCCTGAAGCATCGTGACCTCCAGGAAAGGTCGCAGCAAACACACCTGAGCACCTGAGGTACGGCGAACATGAAGGCGTCGTGGAGGAGGAGACACAGAGTGCCACACAGGAAGTAGCTTCCAAAGCTCCGCCCCAAAGCCCACAGGAGGGAGAACTCATAGCTCCACCCCTTCTTCTTCTTTCTGAGCAGGTGCGTTTTTTCTGTTTGTGTGGCTGGATCAGTCCACCGGGACTGGGACCGGGACCTACAAAGCATCAAAAACAAACAGAAGTCCTCATATCACGGAGGCTGGGGCTATCCCACCCACTTCCTGCCACCATTAAACCTAAAAGGAACTCTGTAAACAGACGTATTTGGATAATAAGAAAGATTTATTCTGTCAACACCAACGTGAACCCCCCCACTCCAGACCCAACCCTAACCCTAACCCTAACCCAATAAGATGTCATACTGCAGCTGTTGGACTTCCTGCTGCTTCCAGAACCTCTGGAGGTCCATCATTATCTGGGTGGATGAGTCCTGGTGGCGCAGAGACCAAAGATCTGCAGCCTGGAGCGGGCGGCGATAACCTCGAACTGCCAAGCTGACAGGAAGGGAAACACAAAGCTGTCCATCAGTCTCAGATATTATATGCACGTTTAATAAGGTGGCAGTGCAGAGTCGGGTCAAATATCAGAACCGATCCAAGGTCAAAGGTCAAGCTTTTTAATCTTCTGCATGAGTTCTTCAGAGGAAAACCCGGAGAGCGTTCGGCTCTACAGATGCAGAGCTGGAAGAAGCATTAAAGGAACTAAAATACTAAATGAATAAAACCAGGTTCAGCACTCAGATCTGCAGGTTTGTTCTGAGTAAACATTTACCTGCAGAACCAGAAGAAGAAGAACTTTGAGAGGAAGGAGGCATCTTCTTCAGGACACAGATTCTAAGAACAGAGCTTCAGTTTAACAGGAATTTATTTTAAATGGAAAGTTGGAGGTGAGAAATCAAATTTCTACCAAACAGATGGAAAAACAGCAGAGATTCATTTTCCTCTTCAGGTCTCAGTGCGTCAGGAACTCGTTTTCCATGTCAACCATCTTGTTACCTGGACGTGGGCGCGTCTGTCAGAGAGCGAGCGGCCGTCTGAGAAACAGCTGAGGACGAGTTCAGTGAGCTGGAGCGAAAAACAGATGAAGAACGCCGCTGAGCGAAGAGGGTCCGAGGGGGAGCCCTGAGGGGTGGGAGATTCAGTCTGGGGTCATTCAGCAGGAAATGGGGTCAAAGACAGATTCAACAAACTAATAGAAAGAGAAACAAGTTTAATAAGAAGAGAAACAAGTTTAATAAGAGAGACAAGTTTAATAACAAGAGAAACAAGTTTAATAAGAGAAACAAGTTTAATAAGAAGAGAAACAAGTTTAATAACAAGAGAAACAAGTTTAATAAGAGAGACAAGTTTAATAAGAAGAGAAACAAGTTTAATAACAAGAGAAACAAGTTTAATAACAAGAGAAACAAGTTTAATAACAAGAGAAACAAGTTTAATAAGAGAAACAAGTTTAATAAGAAGAGAAACAAGTTTAATAAGAGAAACAAGTTTAATAAGAGAGACAAGTTTAATAACAAGAGAAACAAGTTTAATAAGAGAAACAAGTTTAATAAGAGAAACAAGTTTAATAACAAGAGAGACAAGTTTAATAAGAAGAGAAACAAGTTTAATAAGAGAGACAAGTTTAATAAGAAGAGAAACAAGTTTAATAAGAGAAACAAGTTTAACAACAAGAGAAACAAGTTTAATAACAAGAGAAACAAGTTTAATAACAAGAGAGACAAGTTTAATAAGAAGAGAAACAAGTTTAATAAGAGAAACAAGTTTAATAACAAGAGAAACAAGTTTAATAACAAGAGAAACAAGTTTAATAAGAAGAGAAACAAGTTTAATAACAAGAGAAACAAGTTTAATAACAAGAGAGACAAGTTTAATAAGAAGAGAAACAAGTTTAATAAGAAGAGAAACAAGTTTAATAAGAGAGACAAGTTTAATAAGAAGAGAAACAAGTTTAATAAGAAGAGAAACAAGTTTAATAAGAAGAGAAACAAGTTTAATAAGAGAGACAAGTTTAATAAGAGAAACAAGTTTAATAAGAGAAACAAGTTTAATAAGAAGAGAAACAAGTTTAATAAGAAGAGAAACAAGTTTAATAAGAAGAGAAACAAGTTTAAGAAGAGAAACAAGTTTAATAACAAGAGAAACAAGTTTAATAAGAAGAGAAACAAGTTTAATAAGAAGAGAAACAAGTTTAATAAGAGAGACAAGTTTAATAAGAGAAACAAGTTTAATAAGAGAAACAAGTTTAATAAGAAGAGAAACAAGTTTAATAACAAGAGAAACAAGTTTAATAACAAGAGAAACAAGTTTAATAACAAGAGAAACAAGTTTAATAAGAGAAACAAGTTTAATAAGAGAGACAAGTTTAATAAGAAGAGAAACAAGTTTAATAACAAGAGAAACAAGTTTAATAAGAGAAACAAGTTTAATAACAAGAGAAACAAGTTTAATAAGAAGAGAAACAAGTTTAATAAGAAGAGAAACAAGTTTAATAAGAGAGACAAGTTTAATAAGAGAAACAAGTTTAATAAGAGAAACAAGTTTAATAAGAAGAGAAACAAGTTTAATAAGAAGAGAAACAAGTTTAATAAGAGAGACAAGTTTAATAAGAGAAACAAGTTTAATAAGAGAAACAAGTTTAATAAGAAGAGAAACAAGTTTAATAACAAGAGAAACAAGTTTAATAACAAGAGAAACAAGTTTAATAACAAGAGAAACAAGTTTAATAAGAGAAACAAGTTTAATAACAAGAGAAACAAGTTTAATAAGAAGAGAAACAAGTTTAATAAGAGAGACAAGTTTAATAAGAGAAACAAGTTTAATAAGAGAAACAAGTTTAATAAGAAGAGAAACAAGTTTAATAACAAGAGAAACAAGTTTAATAAGAGAAACAAGTTTAATAAGAGAGACAAGTTTAATAAGAAGAGAAACAAGTTTAATAACAAGAGAAACAAGTTTAATAGGACAGAAGAAATTTAATAACAGAAATAATCTTTAAACTTTAAACTAGGGCTGGGCGGTATGGCCTAAAATGTATACCCCGGTAAAATTTGAGCCACTGACGGTATACGGTATATATCGCGGTATGGTACTTTTGTATAAAAATTACAACAGAACAGTTTCTCAGTGGTTACCATAGCACCAAATAAACACTTTCAATCAGGATGTTTGCAGCAATATTAAATTAAATGTATTGTGCAAAACAGAAAACACAGGAAATATAAAAAATATATACGTTATATTTATATTTAAAAAATAAGAAAAGGTACATTTCCTCGAATAAACTCTGTGAGAGAAAAGCCGCTGCCTCTTGGATAACGTAACTTTCATAGGCGCCTTCCACTTATTCAACATGCTCAAATATGCGTCATGTTTCAGACGCCCCATTTGTGCATGTTAAACTAACTGTTTGTTAATACGATAAGTTTTTTATTACTTTGCATGTCTTCCAAAAGAGAAAATAATCAGGATTTTGAGGATGTTACCGTTACACACCAGCTGAGACGCAGGGTAGCAAAACATTATGGGCGTGAAAACGAAACTTAGAAAATCGGTTCGGCGCATGCGCAAAACCACAAAGTAGCAAATCTCGACAAGTAGCAGAAGTCGACAGAACACCGGCTTTGACTCGTTTCATATTCCGGAGCATGGTTAGCCCGCAGGTGGTAAAACAAATTACTCGTGTTACCTTGTCTTGCGATTACTGTCGCCCGGCATATCCAAGCGGATGTTCAAAACTTTGCATTACTGCCGGACTCATGAGCTGTTGCGGTATAAGGTATGCCAAAAAAAATCTCTACCGTTGGTGAAAAATACCGCACAAGGTATGATACCGTGCATACCGCCCACCCCTACTTTAAACCGAGAGAACACAGCTGATTTAAGGTTTCACCATGATGGGTTAGGGAGGGAAAAGAAAACAGTTTTCAGAGAAACGTCTGCGATTATCAGCCAAGTGTGAAGTGAAGATCTAATAAAGAAAGACTCCAACTTTCACACGTTCAGGAGAAAAGCTGAAGGTCAGAGCCTGAAGGTTCAGCTTCACCCGGCTGTAAAATACCACAGCTGGAAGAAACTCATCCCGGTTATTTCTCAGCGAGTCAAAAAGTTAAAGAGCAGCTTCAGACTTTGGATAAAAATCAGGAGTTTAAGTTTAACCTTCAAACACTCAAATTCTTCCTCTTTATGTCCTCAGTCCGACTCGGTGTGAAATAAATATTTCTGAGGTGGTTTATGTTGTTATTCTTTCTCAGCTCGTCTTATTTCTACATGAAACATCTGGATAAAACAGGAGGAAACAAAAGTCTGCTGCTTTCATCACATGAAGACAAGATACAACTCTGAATGTTAAGAGGGTTTCATTCAGCTTTAGTTTGAGCTTTAGTTTGAGCTTTGACTTTATCAGGTTTCATTCAGCTTTAGTTTGAGCTTTGACTTTATCAGGTTTCATTCAGCTTTAGTTTGAGCTTTAGTTTGAGCTTTGACTTTATCAGGTTTCATTCAGCTTTAGTTTGAGCTTTGACTTTATCAGGTTTCATTCAGCTTTAGTTTGAGCTTTGACTTTATCAGGTTTCATTCAGCTTTAGTTTGAGCTTTGACTTTATCGGGTTTCATTCAGCTTTAGTTTGAGCTTTGACTTTATCAGGTTTCATTCAGCTTTAGTTTGAGCTTTAGTTTGAGCTTTGACTTTATCAGGTTTCATTCAGCTTTAGTTTGAGCTTTGACTTTATCGGGTTTCATTCAGCTTTAGTTTGAGCTTTGACTTTATCGGGTTTCATTCAGCTTTAGTTTGAGCTTTGACTTTATCGGGTTTCATTCAGCTTTAGTTTCAGCTTTAGTTTCAGCTTTGACTTTATCGGGTTTCATTCAGCTTTAGTTTGAGCTTTGACTTTATCAGGTTTCATTCAGCTTTAGTTTGAGCTTTGACTTTATCGGGTTTCATTCAGCTTTAGTTTGAGCTTTAGTTTCAGCTTTGACTTTATCGGGTTTCATTCAGCTTTAGTTTGAGCTTTAGTTTGAGCTTTGACTTTATCAGGTTTCATTCAGCTTTAGTTTGAGCTTTGACTTTATCAGGTTTCATTCAGCTTTAGTTTGAGCTTTAGTTTGAGCTTTGACTTTATCAGGTTTCATTCAGCTTTAGTTTGAGCTTTGACTTTATCAGGTTTCATTCAGCTTTAGTTTGAGCTTTAGTTTGAGCTTTGACTTTATCGGGTTTCATTCAGCTTTAGTTTGAGCTTTGACTTTATCGGGTTTCATTCAGCTTTAGTTTGAGCTTTGACTTTATCAGGTTTCATTCAGCTTTAGTTTGAGCTTTAGTTTGAGCTTTGACTTTATCAGGTTTCATTCAGCTTTAGTTTGAGCTTTGACTTTATCGGGTTTCATTCAGCTTTAGTTTGAGCTTTGACTTTATCGGGTTTCATTCAGCTTTAGTTTCAGCTTTAGTTTCAGCTTTGACTTTATCGGGTTTCATTCAGCTTTAGTTTGAGCTTTGACTTTATCAGGTTTCATTCAGCTTTAGTTTGAGCTTTGACTTTATCGGGTTTCATTCAGCTTTAGTTTGAGCTTTAGTTTCAGCTTTGACTTTATCGGGTTTCATTCAGCTTTAGTTTGAGCTTTAGTTTGAGCTTTGACTTTATCAGGTTTCATTCAGCTTTAGTTTGAGCTTTGACTTTATCAGGTTTCATTCAGCTTTAGTTTGAGCTTTAGTTTGAGCTTTGACTTTATCAGGTTTCATTCAGCTTTAGTTTGAGCTTTAGTTTGAGCTTTGACTTTATCAGGTTTCATTCAGCTTTAGTTTGAGCTTTAGTTTGAGCTTTGACTTTATCAGGTTTCATTCAGCTTTAGTTTGAGCTTTGACTTTATCAGGTTTCATTCAGCTTTAGTTTGAGCTTTGACTTTATCAGGTTTCATTCAGCTTTAGTTTGAGCTTTAGTTTGAGCTTTGACTTTATCAGGTTTCATTCAGCTTTAGTTTGAGCTTTGACTTTATCAGGTTTCATTCAGCTTTAGTTTGAGCTTTGACTTTATCAGGTTTCATTCAGCTTTAGTTTGAGCTTTGACTTTATCAGGTTTCATTCAGCTTTAGTTTGAGCTTTAGTTTGAGCTTTGACTTTATCGGGTTTCATTCAGCTTTAGTTTGAGCTTTGACTTTATCAGGTTTCATTCAGCTTTAGTTTGAGCTTTAGTTTGAGCTTTGACTTTATCAGGTTTCATTCAGCTTTAGTTTGAGCTTTGACTTTATCAGGTTTCATTCAGCTTTAGTTTGAGCTTTGACTTTATCAGGTTTCATTCAGCTTTAGTTTGAGCTTTAGTTTGAGCTTTGACTTTATCGGGTTTCATTCAGCTTTAGTTTGAGCTTTGACTTTATCAGGTTTCATTCAGCTTTAGTTTGAGCTTTAGTTTGAGCTTTGACTTTATCAGGTTTCATTCAGCTTTAGTTTGAGCTTTGACTTTATCAGGTTTCATTCAGCTTTAGTTTGAGCTTTGACTTTATCAGGTTTCATTCAGCTTTAGTTTGAGCTTTAGTTTGAGCTTTGACTTTATCAGGTTTCATTCAGCTTTAGTTTGAGCTTTAGTTTGAGCTTTGACTTTATCAGGTTTCATTCAGCTTTAGTTTGAGCTTTGACTTTATCAGGTTTCATTCAGCTTTAGTTTGAGCTTTGACTTTATCAGGTTTCATTCAGCTTTAGTTTGAGCTTTAGTTTGAGCTTTGACTTTATCAGGTTTCATTCAGCTTTAGTTTGAGCTTTGACTTTATCAGGTTTCATTCAGCTTTAGTTTGAGCTTTGACTTTATCAGGTTTCATTCAGCTTTAGTTTGAGCTTTAGTTTGAGCTTTGACTTTATCAGGTTTCATTCAGCTTTAGTTTGAGCTTTAGTTTGAGCTTTGACTTTATCAGGTTTCATTCAGCTTTAGTTTGAGCTTTAGTTTGAGCTTTGACTTTATCAGGTTTCATTCAGCTTTAGTTTGAGCTTTAGTTTGAGCTTTGACTTTATCAGGTTTCATTCAGCTTTAGTTTGAGCTTTGACTTTATCAGGTTTCATTCAGCTTTAGTTTGAGCTTTAGTTTGAGCTTTGACTTTATCGGGTTTCATTCAGCTTTAGTTTGAGCTTTGACTTTATCGGGTTTCATTCAGCTTTAGTTTGAGCTTTAGTTTGAGCTTTGACTTTATCAGGTTTCATTCAGCTTTAGTTTGAGCTTTAGTTTGAGCTTTGACTTTATCAGGTTTCATTCAGCTTTAGTTTGAGCTTTAGTTTGAGCTTTGACTTTATCAGGTTTCATTCAGCTTTAGTTTGAGCTTTAGTTTGAGCTTTGACTTTATCAGGTTTCATTCAGCTTTAGTTTGAGCTTTGACTTTATCAGGTTTCATTCAGCTTTAGTTTGATCTTTAGTTTGAGCTTTGACTTTATCAGGTTTCATTCAGCTTTAGTTTGAGCTTTAGTTTGAGCTTTGACTTTATCAGGTTTCATTCAGCTTTAGTTTGAGCTTTAGTTTGAGCTTTGACTTTATCAGGTTTCATTCAGCTTTAGTTTGAGCTTTAGTTTGAGCTTTGACTTTATCAGGTTTCATTCAGCTTTAGTTTGAGCTTTAGTTTGAGCTTTGACTTTATCGGGTTTCATTCAGCTTTAGTTTGAGCTTTGACTTTATCAGGTTTCATTCAGCTTTAGTTTGAGCTTTGACTTTATCAGGTTTCATTCAGCTTTAGTTTGAGCTTTAGTTTGAGCTTTGACTTTATCGGGTTTCATTCAGCTTTAGTTTGAGCTTTGACTTTATCGGGTTTCATTCAGCTTTAGTTTGAGCTTTAGTTTGAGCTTTGACTTTATCAGGTTTCATTCAGCTTTAGTTTGAGCTTTAGTTTGAGCTTTGACTTTATCAGGTTTCATTCAGCTTTAGTTTGAGCTTTAGTTTGAGCTTTGACTTTATCAGGTTTCATTCAGCTTTAGTTTGAGCTTTAGTTTGAGCTTTGACTTTATCGGGTTTCATTCAGCTTTAGTTTGAGCTTTGACTTTATCGGGTTTCATTCAGCTTTAGTTTGAGCTTTGACTTTATCGGGTTTCATTCAGCTTTAGTTTGAGCTTTGACTTTATCGGCCTCCTTTCTCTGTCCTCTTCAGTCTGCATTACTCCCACCTCACGTCCTCTTTATGTCTTTCAGTCCGTCAGCCCACTTGTGTCAGTTGGTTTAGAGCTCAGTTCCTCGAGCGTTAGAGTAGATAAAGTATTTATCAGAAATATTAAACCGCTGATACCTGAACGATGATCTGCTCGATGTTGACCTTCAGTGGAACGACGGAACACAGAACCAGCAGAGCCCAGAACAGGAAGAGGAGCACCGAAGACCGGCGGCCCTTCATCCTCTCAGCCTGGATCACCGCTGCAGCCAATCCCTGGAGAGATAAACCGAACCCGTTACCATGGTAACCAACCCTGAAGAGATAAACCTAACCCGTTACCATGGTAACCGACCCTGAAGAGCAGCCACAGGTCAGATTAACTGAACCCGTTAACATGGTAACCAACCCTGAAGAGATAAACCTAACCCGTTACCATGGTAACCGACCCTGAAGAGCAGCCACAGGTCAGATAAACCCGGACCCGTTACCATGGTAACCACTTCATTAAGAAGGGCCGCGACGTACCAGAGTCAGAGTCCGGATCAGAGGAGCCAGCAGGACCAGCAGGTGGTTCTGGATCTCATTCAGCTTCACCAGGAAGTAAAACATCTCCAGGAGTCCAAAAGAAGCCAGACTGAGAGCCAGGAGCTGCGGAACCAGAACCGGGTTAGAGCTAGAACCTCAGGGACCTGGGCCGAACCAGAACCTGGGGTTAGACTTTAGGGTTAGTTTATACTGTGGCACACAGAACCGGGTTAGAGCTAGAACCTCAGGGACCTGGGCCGAACCAGAACCTGGGGTTAGAACTGATCAGGACCCTGATCAGACCCAGCAGACCCTGATCTGACCCAGCAGACCCTGATCAGACCCAGCAGACCCTGATCAGACCCAGCAGACCCAGATCAGACCCAGCAGACCCTGATCAGTTCCTGATCAGACCCAGCAGACCCTGATCAGACCCAGATCAGACCCAGTTCAGAGGTGTTTTCTTACCGTCTTGATGCAGCAGAGCTTGGACAGTGGGAGGACCCCTCTGTGGGGGTGGAGCTGCAGGTAGACCAGGTAGAAGGGACAACATGTCCAGAGGTAAAGGCAGGGCAGCCACACCAGGATGGTCTGCTGGAAACACTGAGTGAGATCTGGTGTGGAGGTGTACCAGGTCAGGTTCCAGTCCTGAAACCACACAAAAGACTATGGACTATGGAAAAACCCTAACCAGGCCAGGTTCCAGTCCTGAAACCACACAAAAGACTATGGACTATGGAAAAACCCTAACCAGGCCAGGTTCCAGTCCTGAAACCACACAAAAGACTATGGACTATGGAAAAACCCTAACCAGGTCAGGTTCCAGTTCTGAAACCACAGAACCATATGGAGAAGAAATCCTTTCACAGCACGATAAATAAAGCAGAAACTGATCAGAACCGAGAAAAACTCACCCAGAGAGGAAAAACTCACCCAGAGGGAAACTCACCCAGAGAGGAACACCTCACCCAGAGAGAAAAAACTCACCCAGAGAGGAAAACTCACCCAGAGAGAAAAACTCACCCAGAGAGAAAAACTCACCCAGAGAGGAAAAACTCACCCAGAGAGAAAAAACTCACCCAGAGAGGAAAACTCACCCAGAGAGAAAAACTCACCCAGAGAGGAAAAACTCACCCAGAGAGAAAAACTCACCCAGAGAGAAAAAACTCACCCAGAGAGGAAAAACTCACCCAGAGAGGAAAAACTCACCCAGAGAGGAAAAACTCACCCAGAGAGGAAAAACTCACCCAGAGAGAAAAAACTCACCCAGAGAGAAAAACTCACCCAGAGAGAAAAAACTCACCCAGAGAGGAAAAACTCACCCAGAGAGGAAAACTCACCCAGAGAGAAAAACTCACCCAGAGAGGAAAAACTCACCCAGAGAGGAAAACTCACCCAGAGAGGATCCAGGTCGCTGCACAGAGCTGCCATTTCCATCCCTCTGATCTCTGCTCCTTCTCTTTAGTTTTCTGGAGTTTGGACTGTACAGAACCTTCTACAGAACTACTACAGAACTTCTACAGAACCTTCTGCAGAAGTACTACAGAACTACTACAGAACTTTCTGCTGAACTTCTACAGAACTACTACAGAACTTCTACAGAACTTTCTGCTGAACTTCTACAGAACTACTACAGAACCTTCTACAGAACCTTCTGCAGAACTACTACAGAACCTTCTATAGAACTTCTACAGAACCTTCTGCAGAACTACTACAGAACTTTCTGCTGAACTTCTACAGAACTACTACAGAACCTTCTATAGAACTTCTACAGAACCTTCTGCAGAACTACTACAGAACTTTCTGCTGAACTACTACAGAACCTTCTGCAGAACTACTACAGAACCTTCTATAGAACTTCTACAGAACCTTCTGCAGAACTACTACAGAACTTTCTGCTGAACTTCTACAGAACCTTCTGCAGAACTACTACAGAACCTTCTGCAGAACTACTACAGAACTTTCTGCTGAACTTCTACAGAACTACTACAGAACCTTCTATAGAACTTCTACAGAACCTTCTGCTGAACTACTACAGAACCTTCTACAGAACTACTACAGAACTTTCTGCTGAACTACTACAGAACCTTCTACAGAACTACTACAGAACTTTCTGCTGAACTACTACAGAACCTTCTGCAGAACTACTACAGAACTACTACCAAACCTTCTACAGAACCTTCTACAGAACTTTCTGCTGAACTTATACAGAACTACTACAGAACCTTCTATAGAACTTCTACAGAACCTTCTGCTGAACTACTACAGAACCTTCTACAGAACTACTACAGAACTTTCTGCTGAGCTACTACAGAACATTCTGCAGAACTACTACAGAACCTTCTACAGAACTACTACAGAACTACTACAGAAATACTACCGAACCTTCTACAGAACCTTCTGCAGAACTACTACCGAACCTTCTACAGAACTACTACAGAACCTTCTGCAGAACCTTCTACAGAACTACTACCGAACCTTCTGCAGAACTACTACCGAACC
This sequence comes from Odontesthes bonariensis, assembly GCF_027942865.1. NCBI lineage: Eukaryota > Metazoa > Chordata > Actinopteri > Atheriniformes > Atherinopsidae > Odontesthes > Odontesthes bonariensis. The sequence goes on from NC_134527.1 coordinate 282,128, forward strand.
TTCTGCAGAACTACTACAGAACCTTCTGCAGAACTACTACAGAACTACTACAGAACCACTACAGAACCTTCTACAGAACCTTCTGCAGAACCTTCTGCAGAACCTTCTACAGAACTACTAGGGAACTACTACAGAACCTTCTACAGAACCTACTACAGAACCTTCTACAGAACCTTCTACAGAACTACTACAGAACTTCTACAGAACCTTCTGCAGAACCTTCTACAGAACTACTACAGAACCTACTACAGAACCTTCTACAGAACCTACTACATAACTACTACAGAACCTTCTACAGAACCTTCTACAGAACCTTCTACAGAACCTTCTACAGAACCTTCTGCAGAACCTTCTGCAGAACCTTCTGCTGCCTGAAGCTGCCGTTAACTCGGTCGTCTCTGAATACTGTCGCACCAAGATGCTGAACTCTGCAGTCAACTGATGAGAGGCGGGGCAGATGGGCACATGGAGGAGGAGGCGGGGCAGATGGGCTGTGTTCGAAACCGCCTACTACATACTGCATACTCATCGATCAGACAGTATGCGGAGCGTTTACCCACAATGCATTTGGCTCCTGCCCGAGCCAAAATCAGCCGGCCTGAAGCTGATTTCTCTTAAGCTCTAAACTCTGTAAACTTTAGCAACATTTGAAACATTTTCAGGTGAGAAAGTAGTCATTTAGATCCCCAACGTGTTGAAAACCTGACAAAATACCGGCTGTTTACAATTTTGTTCCCACGAATGCGGCGCTACTAAAGCTAGCCGCAGTGAGCAACGCACTTCCTGTTATTTTCACAAAATAAAATACCCGTTGCCTTTTATCATAGGGAAAGCCATTACCATACAATTGGTGCTTTTGTTTTGAAAGCAGGAAGTGAACCTACCCTCGTTGTAGCTAGCTTTCCATTTTGACAGGAAATGACGATCGGCGACGTCACGTTACGTTGCATCTTGGGTAGTTTGAGTATGAGTAGTAACCTCATGATGCATACCCAACATTTAGGAGAATCTAGTATACATCCGGCAACTTAAAAAAGTTAAAGTTAGTATGAGTAGTAGGAGACGTATGCGGTTTCAAACACAGCCTCGGTCACATGGAGGCGGGGCAGATGGGCATATGCTCCCAGGCTTCATTAGAAGTACCAATTAAACAGCTGATGGATTCAAATGCAGAAACTTTTCTGAACCCTTTAGCCTGCAGCTAAATTCAACAGCAGCCTGAACCCGTTGGTTAGAACTCTGCTGAGTTCATAGAAACAGAAACATGGAGCTGATCCAACAGACATCATGTCAGCTTCCTCTGCTCCAAGTTAAATAAATGAAGAATAAAACACCAAAGAACACCAAACTGTCAGAAACGATAACAGCAGCGACTTCCAACAGCTTCGTCCCTCACCTGGTCGCAGAGCTGCTGGTCTTCATGGGGTCATCAGATCAGTGGCACGACTCTCAGGGTTAGGGTCATGTGACACTGAGTGAACACAGCTGGGCCTTATTGAACCAATCATGTGAACTCTGAGGGAAACTGGAGGCAGATGAGCAGCAACAACTCACCGAGGAGCCAAAACCACTTTTATGATTTAGGATAAAATATCTATCCACAAGAGAGAAAGAGGCCCCGAGCATTTAGAGCATTAAAGATTTTAATTAAAGACAAAACATTCAGAAAATCAGCTGGTATTTTATTAGAAAAAAACACAACAAAACATAAAAAAAAACAGGTCATTTATGTGGATGACATCACTGGTGACATCACAGTTGGCTTGACTCCGACAGCCACAGTTTGAAAGTTCGGTCGTAGGAGCTGGTGGCGATCAGCTTCCCGTCAGGTGACACGTCGACGCCCATCACCTGCAAACAGAAGGGACACTTAGACCACTGCACCAATCAGAGCGCAGCGTTGGAACAGACCAATCACAACGCAGCGTTGGAACAGACCAGACCAATCAGAGCGCAGCGTTGGAACAGACCAGACCAATCAGAGCGCAGCGTTGGAACAGACCAGACCAATCAGAGCGCAGCGTTGGAACAGACCAATCAGAGCGCAGCGTTGGAACAGACCAATCAGAGCGCAGCGTTGGAACAGACCAATCAGAGCTCGTACCTTGCCCTCGTGCCCGGCCAGCGTCTTCATGGGCATCCAGCCCGGGTGGCTCCAAACCTTCGCCGTGTTGTCATAGGCGCCGGTCAACAGGAAGTGGCCGTCAGTGGCTGCAGACAGGAAGTGATGTCAGAAACAAACAAAGCCGTGACACAGTGAAAAGGTTCAAATAAAACTTTGTTTACGTTGGAAGCGGACGGCTGACAGCAGGTTCTGGTGGGCGGGGACTGTGTACAGGCACTTCCTGTTGCGCAGCTCCCAAACCTTACAGGTGTGGTCCCCACTTCCTGTGGCCAGGTGATGCCTGAGGACACAAGCAGACATAAAACCATCAAACTGAATCTTTAATAAACATTAATAAAGTTTTCTGTTCAAACTAGGCTTTAATGTTTGATGGCGTTTCTCTCATTTCTCATTGGCTAGTTTCACTGACCCGTTGGGAGAAAAGTGCAGGCTGTAGATCTCCCTCAGGTGACCCTCCAGGAACACAACGCAGCGCCCGGTGCGCAGATCCCACACCCTGCCGAACGCATCCAGGCCTCTGATTGGACGAGACACAGAAACAGGATTAAAATCACTCTGCTGAATGCATCCAGGCCTCTGATTGGACGAGGATGCTGTAAACAGATTTAAAGAGTTAATTCCATCATCCTTTTCTTCACTGCCATGTGCAGATATGACAGGGGACGGCTACCTAAACTTTACTCCAGAAACACTTGACTCTCTTGTTGACAGCACTATAGTTTCAATGCGTACAGCACTGGGCAATGTTGCCCCTCTGAAAAGGAAGGTAATCAGTCAGAAGAGGTTGGCTCCTTGGTATAATTCAGCTGCTTTAAAGCAGGCTGCAAGAAAGCTGGAGAGACAGTGGCGTTCCTCTAATTTAGAAGAGTCTCAGTTAGTCTGGAAAGATAGTTTAATAACGTATAAGAAAGCCCTTCGTAAAGCTAGAACTGCTTATCATTCATCATTGATAGAAGAGAATAAGAACAATCCCAGGTTTCTCTTCAGCGCTGTAGCCAGTCTGACAAAGAGTCCGAGCTCTGTTGAGCCAGGTATTCCTTTAACTCTCAGCAGGGATGATATTACATCACGTCTCCATTTAAAGGTGCACAGAGAACTTCAGACTCACCCTGTGGCAACCAGCGAGCCGTCGGGATGGAAGCTCAGGTCATGAACTCCTTTGCTGTGACCCTCCTGATGGAGGATTTCCTCCTGAACCTCCAAGTCCCACAGACGCCACGAGTTATCATAGCTGTACAAACAGAGAGTTACCAAACCATCAGACCAGTTACCAAACCTGCATTTACACCATCAGACCAGTTACCAAACCATCAGACCAGTTACCAAACCATTTACACCATCAGGTGGACCCAAAATATTTACACCATCAGACCAGTTACCAAACCATTTACACCATCAGGTGGAATCAAACCATGTACACCATCAGACCAGTTACCAAATCCTTTACACCATCAGACCAGTTACCAAACCATGGACACCATCAGACCAGTTACCAAACCATTTACACCATCAGCCCAGTTACCAAACCATTTACACCATCAGACCAGTTACCAAACCATTTACACCATCAGGTGGACCCAAAACATTTACACCATCAGACCAGTTACCAAACCATTTACACCATCAGGTGGACCCAAAACATTTACACCATCAGACCAGTTACCAAACCATTTACACCATCAGGTGGACCCAAAACATTTACACCATCAGACCAGTTACCAAACCATCAGACCAGTTACCAAACCTGCATTTACACCATCAGACCAGTTACCAAACCATTTACACCATCAGACCAGTTACCAAACCATTTACACCATCAGACCAGTTACCAAACCATTTCAATTCAATTCAATTCAATTCAAAATACTTTATTTATCCCAGAGGGAAATTAAATGTTGATGTAGCTCAATTAAATCAAAGAGTTATTATAGATGCTGATGGCTGTGGGCAGGAAAGATTTCCTGTAGCGGTCCGTTTTGCATCCAAACTGAAGAAGCCTTTGACTGAAGAGACTCTGTTTTCTGATAACAGTCTCATGGAGAGGATGTTCAGGGTTGTCCATAATTCTCTTGATTTTATGCAAAATCCTTCTTTGCATTATTGTCTCCAGAGGTTCCACAGTCGTCCCCAGAACAGAACCAGCCTTCTTTATCAGGTTGTTGAGTCTTTACACCATCAGACCAGTTACCAAACCATCAAACCAGTTACCAAACCTGCATTTACACCATCAGACCAGTTACCAAACCTGCATTTACACCATCAGACCAGTTACCAAACCATTTACACCATCAGGTGGACCCAAAACATTTACACTATCAGACCAGTTACCAAACCATTTACACCATCAGGTGGAACCAAACCATGTACACCATCAGGTGGAACCAAACTATTTATACGATCAGGTGGAACCAAACCATTTACACCATCAGGTGGAACCAAACTATTTATACGATTAGGTGGAACCAAACCATTTACACCATCAGGTGGAACCAAACTATTTATACGATTAGGTGGAACCAAACCATTTACACCATCAGACCAGTTACCAAACCATTTACACCATCAGGTGGAACCAAACCATGTACACCATCAGACCAGTTACCAAACCATTTACACCATCAGACCAGTTACCAAACCATTTACACCATCAGACCAGTTACCAAACCATTTACACCATCAGACCAGTTACCAAACCATGTACACCATCAGACCAGTTACCAAACCATTTACACCATCAGGTGGACCCATAATATTTACACCATCAGACCAGTTACCAAACCATTTACACCATCAGGTGGAATCAAACCATGTACACCATCAGACCAGTTACCAAATCATGTACACCATCAGACCAGTTAACAAACCATTTACACCATCAGACCAGTTACCAAACCTGCATTTACACCATTAGACCAGTTACCAAACCATTTACACCATCAGACCAGTTAACAAACCATTTACACCATCAGACCAGTTACCAAACCTGCATTTACACCATTAGACCAGTTACCAAACCATTTACACCATCAGACCAGTTACCAAACCATTTACACCATCAGACCAGTTTCCAAACCATTTACACCATCAGACCAGTTACCAAACCATTTACACCATCAGACCAGTTTCCAAACCATTTACACCATCAGAGCAGTTACCAAACCATTTACACCATCAGAACAGTTTCCAAACCATTTACACCATCAGACCAGTTACAAACCTGCATTTACACCATCAGACCAGTTACCAAACCATGTACACCATCAGACCAGTTACCAAACCATTTACACCATCAGACCAGTTACCAAACGATGTACACCATCAGACCAGTTACCAAACCATTTACACCATCAGACCAGTTACCAAACCATTTACACCATCAGACCAGTTTCCAAACCATTTACACTATCAGACCAGTTACCAAACCATTTACACCATCAGACCAGTTACCAAACCATTTACACCATTAGACCAGTTACCAAACCATTTACACCATCAGACCAGTTACCAAACCATTTACACCATCAGACCAGTTTCCAAACCATTTACACCATCAGACCAGTTACCAAACCATTTACACCATCAGACCAGTTACCAAACCATTTACACCATCAGACCAGTTACCAAACCATTTACACCATCAGACCAGTTTCCAAACCATTTACACCATCAGACCAGTTACCAAACCATTTACACCATCAGACCAGTTACCAAACCATGTACACCATCAGACCAGTTACCAAACCATTTACACCATCAGACCAGTTACCAAACCATTTACACCATCAGACCAGTTACCAAACCATTTACACCATCAGACCAGTTAACAAACCATTTACACCATCAGACCAGTTTCCAAACCATTTACACTATCAGACCAGTTAACAAACCATTTACACCATCAGACCAGTTTCCAAACCATTTACACCATCAGACCAGTTTCCAAACCATTTACACTATCAGACCAGTTACCAAACCATGTACACCATCAGACCAGTTACCAAACCATGTACACCATCAGACCAGTTACCAAACCATTTACACCATCAGACCAGTTACCAAACCATTTACACCATCAGGTGGACCCAAAATATTTACACCATCAGACCAGTTACAAACCTGCATTTACACCATCAGACCAGTTAACAAACCATTTACACCATCAGACCAGTTTCCAAACCATTTACACTATCAGACCAGTTACCAAACCATGTACACCATCAGACCAGTTACCAAACCATGTACATCATCAGACCAGTTACCAAACCATTTACACCATCAGGTGGGACCACACCGGGACTCTGGGACCACACCGGGACTCTGGGACCACACTGGGACTCTGGGACCACACTGGGACTCTGGACCACACTGGGACTCTGGACCACACTGGGACTCTGGACCACACCGGGACTCTGGACCACACCGGGACTCTGGGACCACACTGGGACTCGGGACCACACCGGGACTCTGGGACCACACTGGGACTCGGGACCACACTGGGACTCTGGGACCACACTGGGACTCTGGACCACACTGGGACTCTGGACCACACTGGGACTCTGGGACCACACTGGGACTCTGGGACCACACTGGGACTCTGGGACCACACTGGGACTCTGGGATCACACTGGGACTCTGGGACCACACTGGGACTCTGGGACCACACTGGGACTCTGGACCACACCGGGACTCTGGGACCACACTGGGACTCGGGACCACACTGGGACTCTGGGACCACACTGGGACTCGGGACCACACTGGGACTCTGGGACCACACTGGGACTCTGGACCACACTGGGACTCTGGACCACACTGGGACTCTGGACCACACTGGGACTCTGGGACCACACTGGGACTCTGGACCACACTGGGACTCTGGGACCACACTGGGACTCTGGGACCACACTGGGACTCTGGGACCACACTGGGACTCGGGACCACACTGGGACTCGGGACCACACTGGGACTCTGGGATCACACTGGGACTCGGGACCACACTGGGACTCTGGGACCACACTGGGACTCTGGGACCACACTGGGACTCTGGGACCACACTGGGACTCGGGACCACACTGGGACTCTGGGACCACACTGGGACTCTGGACCACACTGGGACTCGGGACCACACTGGGACTCTGGGACCACACTGGGACTCTGGGACCACACTGGGACTCGGGACCACACTGGGACTCTGGGATCACACTGGGACTCTGGGACCACACTGGGACTCTGGGACCACACTGGGACTCTGGGACCACACTGGGACTCTGGACCACACTGGGACTCTGGGACCACACTGGGACTCTGGGACCACACTGGGACTCTGGGATCACACTGGGACTCTGGGACCACACTGGGACTCTGGGATCACACTGGGACTCTGGGACCACACTGGGACTCTGGGACCACACTGGGACTCTGGACCACACTGGGACTCTGGACCACACTGGGACTCTGGACCACACTGGGACTCTGGGACCACACTGGGACTCTGGGATCACACTGGGACTCTGGGACCACACTGGGACTCTGGGACCACACTGGGACTCTGGGACCACACTGGGACTCTGGGACCACACTGGGACTCTGGGACAAACTTACCAGGTCGTTCCCAGGAACCTTCCGGACGGATGCCAGGACACCCGAGACACTCGTTCACTGTGACCCTCGATGTCAGCCACCGGCTCATCGCTACGGCAACGACACACAGAAGATTACAGGTCAGTTTTACTCACGCTCATATTCTCTGTCTCCTCCCTCCTCGTCTCCTCCCTCCCTGTCTCCTCCCTCCCTGTCTCCTACCTCCCTGTCTCCTACCTCCCTGTCTCCTACCTCCTTGTCTCTCTGTCTCCTCCCTCCCTGTCTCCTACCTCCCTGTCTCTCTGTCTCCTCCCTCCTCGTCTCCTCCCTCCCTGTCTCCTACCTCCTTGTCTCTCTGTCTCCTCCCTCCTCGTCTCCTCCCTCCCTGTCTCCTCCCTCCCTGTCTCCTCCCTCCCTGTCTCCTCCCTCCCTGTCTCCTCCCTCCCTGTCTCCCTGTCTCCTCCCTCCCTGTCTCCCTGTCTCCTCCCTCCCTGTCTCCTACCTCCTGGTCTCTCTTTCTCCTCCCTCCTTGCCTCCTCCCTCCCTGTCTCCTCCCTCCTTGCTTCCTCATCTCCTCCCTCCTTGTCTCCTACCTCTCGAGGTTCCACAGCTTCACCGTCCCATCAGCAGCACATGACGCCAGGCTGACATCTGATTGGTCCAGAGAGACTCCAGCCTGCGGGCGAAACACGATGGCTCCCACGTTGGTGTTGTGTCCTTAAGCCAAAGGGAAAAGGTGAAGCTGTTCAAGTTGCATTAAACCCCAGTATTTCAGGGTAAAGGTTAGGGTAAAGGTAAGGGTTAGGGTAAAGGTAAGGGTCAGGGGTAAAGGTTAGGGTAAGGGTAAAGGTAAAGGTTAAGGTAAGGGTTAGGTTAAAAGGTTAAGGTAAGGGTTAGGGTAAAGGTTAGGGTAAAGGTTAGGGTAAGGGTAAAGGTAAAGGTTAGGGTCAGGGTAAGGTTAAAAGGTAAAGGTTAGGGTAAGGGTTAGGGTAAAGGTTAGGGTCAGAGTTAGGGTCAGGGTAAAGGTAAGGGTTAGGGTTTCTATGACTCAGGGGAGCGTTTATAACCCTTAAATCAAAACCAACATGAACATGATCGACCGTGTTTCAGGCTCCGCCCACCTCTGAGTGTGCGAATCGGGTTGCAGTCGGGGACGGACCACAGCTTACACAGTCCGCTCCTGGGGATTAGCACGTTAGCATTAGTTACAGTTTAACATGAGCACGGAGTTAAAACATGCTAAAGCTCATATGGTCGGTGGGTGGGGCTTGTTACCAGGAAGCGGTGGCCAACATCTTGGAGTCTGGGCTGAAATGGCAGAAGCTGATTGGTCGATCATCACCAATCTGACTGCAGAAGTTGTTCAGATTCTGCAGAAGAAGAAGATTCTTTCAGCTTTAGAACAGGACGTGGATCAGAACACAGGACCGGGTTACGGAGTAGAAGTGGGTCAGGCTGCCCTTCAGAATCAGCTCATCAGAACTTCCTGTCAGCTGATCCACAGAACCAGAACGTTCAATCCGAGGTTCTACAGCAGCTGTTCTGGTTCTTCTGTTCTTTAACCTTAAGACTCTGAGACTCTGAGCTAACCATTAAACACAGTTAACAATGTATGTTATTAAACTCCGGTGGTGGCGTGTTGGTGGCGTGTTTGTGGCGGCGGTCTCACCCTCAGGCTCTTGTGCAGTTCTTGTTGGCGCATCGTCCTGGTCGACTCGTTAACATCCTTCTGAGCGCGTGCAGCTTCCAGGCGCCTCACTGCCCTAATGGACCAATTAGAACAGCACTTCCTGAGTCTCAACCAATGAAATGTCATCCAGCAACAATCAGCTCAGGCTGTGACCTCTGACAGAAGGTGCTGCAGAGTCTCAGGCTGCATTCCAAACCGCATACTTCTCCTACTTCTCCTACTAACTTTCTGAGTTAGTATGCGAGTTTGAGTAAGCGAGAAGTTGCCGGATGCATACTAGATTCTCCGAAATGTTGGGTATGCATCATGAGGTTACTACTCATACTCAAACTACCCAAGATGCAACGTAACGTGACCGATCGTCATTTCCTGTCAAAACGGCAGTTTCAAGCTAGCTACAACGAGGGTAGGTTCACTTCCTGTTTTCAAAACAAAAGCACCAATTGTATGGTAATGGCTTTCCCTATGATAAAAGGCAACGGGTATTTTATTTTGTGAAAATAACCGGAAGTGCGTTGCTCACTGCGGCAAGCTTTAGTAGCGCCGAATTCGTGGGAACAAAATTGTAAACAGCCGGTATTTTGTCAGATTTTCAACACGTTGGGGATCTAAACGACTACTTTCTCACCTGAAAATGTTTCAAATGTTGCTAAAGTTTACAGAGTTTAGAGCTTAAGGGAAATCAGCTTCAGGCCGGCTGATTTCAGCTCGGGCAGGAGAGAAATGCATTTTGGGTAAACGCTATGCATACTGTCTGATCGATGAGTATGTAGTATGCAGTATGTAGTATGCAGTATGCAGTATGTAGTGTGCAGTATGTAGTATGCAGTATGTAGTGTGCAGTATGCAGTATGTAGTATGCAGTATGTAGTGTGCAGTATGCAGTATGCTGTATGCCGTATGTAGTATGTAGTATGCTGTATGTAGTATGTAGTATGCAGTATGTAGTATGCAGTGTGCAGTATGCAGAGTGCTGTATGCCGTATGTAGTATGCAGTGTGCAGTATGTAGAGTGCAGTATGCCGTATGTAGTATGCAGTGTGCAGTATGTAGTATGCAGTGTGCAGTATGCAGTATGCTGTATGCCGTATGTAGTATGCAGTATGTAGAGTGCAGTATGTAGTATGCAGTGTGCAGTATGTAGTATGCAGTGTGCGGTATGTAGTATGCAGTATGCCGTATGTAGTATGCAGTGTCCAGTATGTAGTATGCAGTCCAGTATGTAGTATGCAGTGTGCAGTATGTAGTATGCAGTGTGCCGTATGCAGTATGCCGTATGCAGTATGTAGTGTGCAGTGTGCCGTATGTAGTATGCAGTATGCCGTATGCAGTGTGCAGTATGCAGTATGTAGAGTGCAGTATGTAGTATGTAGTATGCAGTATGCCGTATGTAGTATGCAGTATGCCGTATGTAGTATGCAGTATGCCGTATGTAGTATGCAGTGTCCAGTATGTAGTATGTAGTGTGCAGTGTGCAGTATGTAGTATGCAGTGTGTAGTGTGCAGTATGTAGTATGCAGTATGCCGTATGTAGTGTGCAGTGTGCAGTATGTAGTATGCAGTATGCAGTGTGTAGTGTGCAGTGTGCCGTATGCAGTGTGCAGTATGCAGTATGTAGTATGCAGTGTGCGGTATGTAGTATGCAGTGTGTAGTATGCAATATGTAGTGTGCAGTGTGCCGTATGTAGTGTGCCGTGTGCAGTATGCAGTATGTAGTATGCAGTGTGCGGTATGTAGTATGCAGTATGTAGTATGCAGTATGTAGTGTGCAGTGTGCCGTATGTAGTATGCAGTATGCAGTGTGTAGTGTGCAGTGTGCCGTATGCAGTATGCCGTATGCAGTGTGCAGTATGCAGTATGCAGTATGTAGTGTGCCGTGTGCAGTATGCAGTATGTAGTATGCAGTGTGCGGTATGTAGTATGCAGTGTGCGGTATGCAGTATGCCGTATGCAGTATGTAGTATGTAGTATGCAGTATGCCGTATGCAGTATGCAGTATGTAGTATGCAGTATCTAGTATGCAGTATGCCGTGTGCAGTATGCAGTATGCCGTATGCAGTATGCAGTATGTAGTATGCAGTATGCAGTATGCAGTATGCCGTGTGCAGTATGCAGTATGCCGTATGCAGTATCTAGTATGCAGTATGCAGTATGCCGTATGCAGTATCTAGTATGCAGTATGCCGTATGCAGTATGCCGTGTGCAGTATGCCGTGTGCAGTAAGTAGTATGCAGTATGTATTATGCCGTATGCAGTATGTAGTATGCAGTATGCCGTGTGCAGTATGTAGTATGCAGTATGCCGTATGCAGTATCTAGTATGCAGTATGCCGTATGCAGTATGCCGTGTGCAGTATGCAGTATCTAGTATGCAGTATGCCGTATGCAGTATCTAGTATGCAGTATGCCGTATGCAGTATGCCGTGTGCAGTATGCCGTGTGCAGTAAGTAGTATGCAGTATGTATTATGCCGTATGCAGTATGTAGTATGCCGTGTGCAGTATGTAGTATGCCGTATGCAGTATGCCGTATGTAATATGCAGTATGCCGTATGCAGTATGCCGTATGCAGTATCTAGTATGCAGTATGCTGTATGCAGTATCTAGTATGCAGTATGCCGTATGCAGTATGCAGTATGCCGTGTGCAGTATGCAGTATGCCGTGTGCAGTATCTAGTATGCAGTATGCCGTATGCCGTGTGCAGTATGCCGTGTGCAGTAAGTAGTATGCAGTATGTATTATGCCGTATGCAGTATGTAGTATGCAGTATGCCGTGTGCAGTATGTAGTATGCCGTATGCAGTATGTAGTATGCAGTATGTAGTATGCCGTATGCAGTATGTAGTATGTAGTGTGTAGTATGTAGTACGTAGTATGCAGTATGTAGTATGCAGTATGTAGTGTGCAGTATGTAGTATGCAGTATGTAGTACGTAGTATGCAGTATGCAGTGTGTAGTATGTAGTACGTAGTATGCAGTATGTAGTGTGCAGTACGTAGTATGCAGTGTGCAGTATGTAGTGTGCAGTATGCAGTATGTAGTGTGCAGTATGTAGTATGCAGTATGTAGTGTGCAGTATGCAGTATGTAGTATGCAGTGTGCAGTATGTAGTGTGCAGTATGCAGTGTGCAGTATGAAGTATGCAGTGTGCAGTATGTAGTGTGCAGTGTGCAGTATGTAGTGTGCAGTGTGCAGTATGCAGTATGTAGTGTGCAGTATGTAGTGTGCAGTATGTAGTGTGCAGTATGTAGTATGTAGTATGCAGTATGCAGTGTGCAGTATGCAGTGTGCAGTATGCAGTATGTAGTATGCAGTGTGCAGTATGCAGTATGTAGTATGTAGTATGCAGTGTGCAGTATGTAGTATGTAGTTTCGAACACAGCCCAAGTAACTAATTGATTGCCACGGCAACCAACAGAGACATCAGTTAAAGTCTGGGGTGTCTCTGATTGGTCAGTTTACTGATGACTCACCGTGGAAGAGAGTATCTGGCCAACCAGAGCCGAGCGTCCTTCAGGGAGGCGGAGCCTTCATGGTACCACGTCTGCTGACACTGTGATTGGTCAGAAAGAACAGGACCCAGTTTACATCACCAACCTGAACCCAACCATCGGGATCCAGATGTTTCTATTCTCTGGATCCTCAGTACCGGTTCTGTGGCGTCCAGGTTTACACCGGAGCCACAGGACCCACTGGGGCGGGACTCACCTCGTCCTGGGACCTCTTGGCCCGCTCCTCGTCTTTTCTGGACTTCTTCAGGGCGTCGGGTCCGACCACGGACAGAACGCCACGCAGCCTCTCCCGGCGGTCAGCTGGTCCCTCTCCAAACAACGTGATTGGCTCCCCCAGTGCTCGGAGGCCGGCCTTCACCTCGGCGTCATCTGTGGACACGGTGATCTGCCGCGCTCGCCGGCGCCGCTCAAACTCAGCGAGAGCATCATGCTGCCGCTCGCTGACCCGCTCCTCCATCTCCAGAGTCTCCCCTGAACCATAGGAAACCGACTCATGAGTATGAGAACCGTATCCATGGAGACGACACAACCGTATCCATGGAGACGACACAACCGTATCCATGGAGACAACACAACCGTATCCATGGAGAAGACACAACCGTATCCATGGAGACGACACAACCGTATTCATGGAGAAGACACAACCGTATCCATGGAAACATGTTCCCTCAGCTCACCTGAGCCTTAATCTGGTTACCATGGAAACATGTTCCCTCAGCTCACCTGAGCCTTAGTCTGGTTGCCATGGTAACATGTTCCCTCAGCTCACCTGAGCCTTAATATGGTTGCCATGGAAACTTTGTCCCTCAGCTCACCTGAGCCTTAATCTGGTTGCCATGGAAACAGCTCACAGCTAAAGTTGACCCACCTGAGGAGATGTTGATGTTTCCAGCCTTGATTCCCGCCTTGACGCCATCACTTCCCCTTTTCTCTGAGCTCAGGCGCTCGCGCTCCTTCTCTTCGAGGCTGCCGTAGAAAACGCGACTTCTCTTCACCGCTGGAGCGGAGTCCTCATCGTCCGACATCCTGCCGACTTCTTCTTCTGCTGCTGCCGGAATAACCACCGGAGAAGAAGAAGAGGACAACACTCACGGCTCATTAAGAGAAACAGAGAAAAAGAGAAAGTGGAACAAACGAGTAAAAAAACTGTTTCTGTTTTCTAAAATTAAAACATCTGAAGAAGTCCCTTTTTGATGACGTCAGATAGTCGCATAAAGGTCGGCCAACCCGAAGCTCTGGAGCCGCTCCTGGTTCTGCTGGGTCGGCCCGGTTCTGTTCAGTGTCTTCTTCTTCTACGGATAATAAACTGCTTCTGCTCAGCGTCTTCTTCTTCTACGGATAATAAACTGCAGCCTGTTCTGATTTTAAGGGCCATGTTCCTCTGAGCAGGTTATGGTGGATATGATCTTGTCTTCCTCTGCATTCCTTTATTTGGCTAGATTAGAGCTATATTTTCTACAGTATTTGGCAATTTCGAATTTCATAAGTTCCCATTTGTTACAATATTTATCATCAATTTGAGCTTCATTCCATCTTCATAATTTAAAATTGAGCTATTCAGTTTCCAATAAGAAGAACGGTTATGACAAGCAGGGAATAGAGGAATAATGATGTGTACAGCTTTGTGATCTGTTAATGGTGTGGCTATAATTTGTGCTGTTGGGTTTTCTTTTAGACCCCTAGACATCAGCCAAAAGTCAATTCTAGATTGGGAGGATCCCGCTTTATTAGACCATGTGTATACTTTGTTAGTCGGAAATGTTTCTCTCCAAATATCTATCAAATCAAATCTTTGCATGAAAAGCTTTAAATAGCAGCTTTCATTGTTGTTTTGTCTTGATGGCCATCTATCTAAAATATTATCAAGAGCAACGTTAAAATCCCCAAAAGGAAGGCATTTGGGAACTTGTTTAACCATATTAATATGTTTTGTTCTATGATATCAAACAGTTTATGTTCCTCTGAGCACCGCCAAACCTCCACTTGAGTCTCTGAGCCGCCATGAAGGTCTGAGCACGTGAGTTCTGTCGCCTCACGCACGCGCTTTGTTCGTGCCAAATTTCCGTTGCATTTTCCGGTTGTTTTCGGTGGAAATTCTAAGTTAGTTTGAGATTTTTAGACAAACTTACCGCTGAGCACGAACGAGGCTGAAGCGTCTCTGAGCTCCGTGACCCGGATGTAGCAGGGAATCAGCTTCCGGGTCAAAGGTTCTTCTTCCGGTTAATGCATCCACAGCAGCGCACAGACTCCGGAGATAAATTCAGGAGATAAAAGCAAACAGCAGCTCACCTGTCCACCGAACACCTGCCGGTTCCGAAGGATCCGCCGCCGAGCTGCGCGAGGAGCGTCCACTTGGCTCCGGTGAACCACGTGGGGACAGGTTAGCACGTTAGCCTGTTTATTTATTTGTTTGTTTGTGTTCGCGGTGCGGGTCAGTAAATGGCTGACCGTGCTGACGTCACTGTCTGTGAACACCTGACGTTGGTCGGAATAGTTCAGAGTTGGGTTAAAGGAAAACTGTTTTATCTGTTCCTTTCCACCAACCGGGCTTATTTTAATAAGTAACCATGGTAATTGCTCCTGGGCAGGCTTAGCTTAGTTTAGCTTAGCTTAGCTTAGCTGCGTCTCACAGAATGTCCGACCGGCTGAAACAGACTCCACAACAAAGTTCCACCTGGTAGAATTCTGAGCTTCCGCCTCTCATGTCTCATTAAAAACAAAACAAAACAAAATACGGTTATCATGTCGTCAGAGGAGACATGTTGTAGCTTTGCTTTTGTTTATAATTTATGATTCACAGCATGGTAGATAAACAACAAACTGGGTAGATAAACAACAAACAATCAAATTGGGTTTTTAGTTTGTTTTTATTCAATAACCTTATTGATCACTGTGTGCAGGTCAGTCAGATAATTGATCAGAAGAAGTGATCAATAACCTTATTGATCGCTGTGTGCAGGATGTTGAGGAGGAAACCGACTCGTTTGGAGCTGAAGATTGACGACACCGAGGAGTTCGAGAGCGTGAAAAAGGAGCTGGAGGTTCAGATGATTTACATATTTAACTTATTAATTAATTGATCCGATGTGTCCTGATCAGAACTGATCACATTGATAAAGAAAGGAAGTAACAGTATTGATCAGGGAAGCTGTGAGGAAGTAATCAGACATTTTGTTTGTTTTCAGGCCAGGAAGCGTCAGCGAGAGGAGGCGGAGTCAGGAGGCGGAGGGGCTTCTGTCATCGGTGCTGATATGATGGGGGGCGGAGCCTCTGCCGCAGCGTCGTCCTCTACGGCATCGAGGGCGGAGCTTATCAATGAGCGAATTGGCTACAAGCCCCACCCCAAACCGGCCACACTGCCGACCTTATTTGGAAGTTTACAGTTTTAATAAACAGTTTGAAAAGAAAACTGATGTTTGTTTGGAGTAATTTTAAGTTTCTAACCAATCAGAAGCCAGGTGGAACCCAGAGAAGACTCACCTGAAGCAGCAGCAGCACAAAGTGGTGCCAGATCAGTTTAATAAGTTTAATAAATGTTTAATAAGCTCCGGAGCATCCCCCGAATGCCAATCAGATAAAGGTTTGTCAGACATTTTTTATATTTATATTAACTTTGTTCGCCTTCAGAAAATAGCTGCTGAATTCTACTTCTGCTGGTTTTGATAGTTTAATAATGTATAAGAAAGCCCTTCGTAAAGCTAGAACTGCTTATTATTCATCATTGATAGAAGAGAATAAGAACAATCCCAGGTTTCTTTTCAGCACTGTAGCCAGTCTGACTAAGAGTCCGAGTTCTGCTGAGCCAGTTATTCCTTTAACTCTCAGCAGGGATGATTTCATGAGCTTCTTTATTAATAAAATTGTTTCTATCAGAGAGAAGATTGATGGAGTCCTTCCCACTATTATCAGTGATGTATCATCAAGTACAGCAGCTTTAGAAGTATCTTTAGAACCTGATTTATATTTAGACGGCTTCTGCCCAGTTGATCTCTCTTAACTAACAACAGCAATAGTCTCTTCTAAACCATCAACTTGTGTTTTAGACCCAATCCCAACCAGACTGATCAAGGAGGTTTTCCCATTAATCAATACTTCCATATTGGATTTGATCAATCTGTCTTTGTTGACAGGATATGTACCTCAGACTTTTAAGGTTGCTGTAATTAAACCTTTACTTAAAAAACCTACTCTTGATTCAGAAGTGTTGGCTCATTATAGACCTATATCCAATCTGAAGTTGTAAGTCTGCAGAATAAATGATTTCAGTCAAATAGTTTTCATTCTTAAAATCTTTAGAAAAAACAAAACAAACTGAACATCTGATAAACAAACAGGGACTTAAGACTTCTCGTTCATACCATTTATTTTCATAATGATTTAATATTTTCATAACAAGTGTAAACAAATATAAAAGACAGACGATTAGTGTTGAGACAAAAACATTTAAATTTATTTACAGTGACAGTAGGCGGTGCTTTGAGCTCTGACATCACCACTTTGGCTACACCCTCATGCACACCAGGAAATAATGACAACCAATCTGGAGTCACATTTTATGTGACTTTGTAAATAATGTATGAAATATACCCGATTTCAGTTACCATGGAAACCAGTTGGATTTCGGGTTTTTGTGGGAATCTGATTGGTCGAAGAACTTCCTGGGGTCACAAAGAAGGAGTGGGCGTGGCCTGATGACTGACAGCTGGCTGAAATTAATTAAAATAATAAATACAAATAAACAACAACAAAGATAAAATAAACTGTAGTGTTTGGTCCCCAGTAGAAACACTGTTGCCATGGTTACAGAGTGGGTGTGGCGTTAAAGATTTTCGAGCCGTCAAAATGATTTTTTAACAATAAATAAAAAGTTGAGTGAACAAAAAAAACTTTGTTAAACGACATAAAAGAACATGTTTACAATTTGTTTACCACTTTAGTGTTTGTTTACCACTTTAGTGTTTGTTTACAATTTGTTTACCACTTTAGTGTTTGTTTACCACTATAGTGTTTGTTTACCACTATAGTGTTTGTTTACAATTTGTTTACCACTATAGTGTTTGTTTACAATTTGTTTACCACTATAGTGTTTGTTTACCGTTTCTTTCCAGCTCTATTTGTTTGTGGATTCGTGGTGTCGGGTTACAGCGTGTCAGTTTTCGATAAATCTTTACCGTTCAAACATCTTCTGGAAACCCGACTCATGGGCTTCGTCATGTGACTGGTGAGCCGTGCACGATCACGTGCACGCCTCCAGAGGAACCGTCAGTTCCTGTCCGAATGGCTCAGGCCACGCCCACTACAAAGATGGCGAGCCGCTCACTTCTTCTTGATGGCGGCTAGGTCTCGCTGCAGCTCGGAGAACTTGGGCCGCTCCTCAGCGTTGTACTGCCAGCAGCGCTGCATCACTTTGTACGCGTCGTCAGGGCAACGCTGGGGACAGGCCATCCTGTAACCTGAAACCACAACATCCGTTTCCATGGTTACCGCAGCTCATCAAGTGACAACAACGCTGAGATGTGCCGCCGTGTGCGTTTACCTTTCTCCACCTGCTCCCGGGCCTGCTGATTGGTCATGCCCGGATAAGGACACACCCCCAGACTGAAGGTCTCCCACAGCAGGATGCCGTAACTCCACACGTCGCTCTCTGAGCTGTAACGACCTGCAGCGGCCAATCAGAGAGAGGTGTGGAACAGGTGTGGAACAGGTGTGGAACAGGTGTGGAACAGGTGTGGAACAGGTGTAGAACAGGTGTGGGACAGGTGTGGAACAGGTGTATAACAGGTGTGGAACAGGTGTTTGACAGGTGTGGAACAGGTGTGGGACAGGTGTGGAACAGGTGTGGGACAGGTGTAGAACAGGTGTGGGACAGGTGTAGAACAGGTGTGGAACAGGTGTATAACAGGTGTGGGACAGGTGTAGAACAGGTGTGGGACAGGTGTAGAACAGGTGTGGAACAGGTGTGGGACAGGTGTGGAACAGGTGTGGAACAGGTGTGGAACAGGTGTATAACAGGTGTGGGACAGGTGTGGAACAGGTGTATAACAGGTGTGGGACAGGTGTGGAACA
Source organism: Odontesthes bonariensis (assembly GCF_027942865.1). Lineage (NCBI taxonomy): Eukaryota > Metazoa > Chordata > Actinopteri > Atheriniformes > Atherinopsidae > Odontesthes > Odontesthes bonariensis. The sequence goes on from NC_134527.1 coordinate 301,096, forward strand.
GGTGTGGAACAGGTGTGGAACAGGTGTGGGACAGGTGTAGAACAGGTGTGGAACAGGTGTGGAACAGGTGTGGAACAGGTGTGGGACAGGTGTGGGACAGGTGTGGGACAGGTGTGGAACAGGTGTGGAACAGGTGTGGGACAGGTGTAGGACAGGTGTGGAACAGGTGTGGGACAGGTGTGGGACAGGTGTGGAACAGGTGTGGAACAGGTGTGGGACAGGTGTGGGACAGGTGTGGGACAGGTGTGGGACAGGTGTGGGACTGGTGTGGAACAGGTGTTTGACAGGTGTGGGACAGGTGTGGGACAGGTGTGGAACAGGTGTGGGACAGGTGTGGGACTGGTGTGGGACTGGTGTGGGACTGGTGTGGGACAGGTGTATAACAGGTGTGGGACTGGTGTGGAACAGGTGTGGGACAGGTGTGGGACAGGTGTGGGACAGGTGTGGGACAGGTGTGGGACAGGTGTAGAACAGGTGTAGAACAGGTGTGGAACAGGTGTGGAACAGGTGTGGAACAGGTGTGGAACAGGTGTTTGACAGGTGTGGAACATGTGTAGAACAGGTGTGGAACAGGTGTTTGACAGGTGTGGAACATGTGTAGAACAGGTGTGGAACATGTGTAGAACAGGTGTGGAACAGGTGTAGAACAGGTGTGGAACAGGTGTATAACAGGTGTGGAACAGGTGTGGAACAGGTGTGGAACAGGTGTTTGACAGGTGTGGAACAGGTGTGGAACATGTGTAGAACAGGTGTGGAACAGGTGTAGAACAGGTGTGGAACAGGTGTAGAACAGGTGTGGAACAGGTGTGGAACAGGTGTATAACAGGTGTATAACAGGTGTGGAACAGGTGTATAACAGGTGTGGAACATGTGTAGAACAGGTGTGGAACAGGTGTGGGACAGGTGTGGAACAGGTGTGGGACAGGTGTGGGACAGGTGTGGGACAGGTGTGGGACAGGTGTGGAACAGGTGTGGGACAGGTGTGGAACAGGTGTGGGACAGGTGTGGAACAGGTGTGGGACAGGTGTTACCGTAATTCAGGGCCTCAGGTGCCGTCCATTTGATGGGAATTTGTTTGAGTCCAGAAGAAGAATAAACGCCGTCGTCCTCCTGGCGACTCATTCCGAAGTCGCTGATCTTCAACACGCTGTGTTCTCCCACCAGACAGTTCCTCGCCGCCAGGTCCCTGAGACACAGGTTCAGAAAGACAAACTCACCTGGTGTCAGCCACCTGCCACAGGTCAGTGCTCACCTGTAGGAACCTGCGTTACCTGTGGATACAGTTTTTACTCTCCAGGTACGCCATGCCTGCAGCAGCATCCACCGCAAAGCGAACCAGCTGCTTTGTCTTCAGCTCGTCCTTCTTCTTCCTCAGAAAGGACAAGAAGTCTCCACCTGACAGGTGAAGCAAGGAGTCACAAACGCTCCCGTTAAAAGCCGACCGCCAACAACCTAACAGCACAAGAAGTGACTGAAGCTCCACCCACCAGGAACCAGCTCCATCACAATGTAGATGGGCTGTCGTTGCGTACAAACTCCTATCAGCTTCACGATGTTGGGATGGTCATACTGCTTCAGGATCCTGCAGCCAATCACAGAAAGGCAGCCTGAAACATTAGCCAATCACATCTCCATACTGAGTTAGGCAGCCAATCAGAGAGCATAAACAACCAGACTGAATGTGTTGAACCTGCAATGCGGTCTGGATCCGATCAGACTCGATCAGACTGTTTACTGCCCAACAACAACAAGAAACACATCAACACCAAGCAAACACATAAACAAACAAGCAAACACATAAGAAAACAAACACAAACACATAAACAAACAAGCAAACACATAAGAAAACAAACACAAACACATAAACAAACAAGCAAACACACAAACGTATAAACACCAAACAAACAAGCAAATGCATTAACACAAAGCAAACACATAAACAAACAACAACACACAAACAAACAAATAAACACCAAACAAACAAACAAATGTATAATCACCAAGCAAACACATAAACAAACAAGCAAATAGATAAACAAACACAAACAAACAAACACAAACACACAAATGTATAAACACCAAACAAACAAGCAAACGTATTAACACCAAGCAAACACATAAACAAACAAGCAAACACATATGACCAATACATATGATCAATTTATGACCATATTCTGTCCAATTTCAATCCAATTTACGACCACATTCTGTCCGATGTCTATCCAATTTACGACCACATTCTGTCCGATGTCTATCCAATTTATGACCACATTCTGTCCAATGTCTATCCAATTTACGACCACATTCTGTCCGATGTCTATCCAATTTACGACCACATTCTGTCCGATGTCTATCCAATTTACGACCACATTCTGTCCGATGTCTATCCAATTTACGACCACATTCTGTCCAATGTCTATCCAATTTATGACCACATTCTGTCCAATGTCTATCCAATTTATGACCACATTCTGTCCAATGTCTATCCAATTTATGACCACATTCTGTCCAATTTCAATCCAATTTATGACCACATTCTGTCCGATGTCTATCCAATTTACGACCACATTCTGTCCAATGTCTATCCAATTTACGACCACATTCTGTCCGATGTCTATCCAATTTATGACCACATTCTGTCCGATGTCTATCCAATTTACGACCACATTCTGTCCAATGTCTATCCAATTTATGACCACATTCTGTCCAATGTCTATCCAATTTATGACCACATTCTGTCCAATTTCAATCCAATTTATGACCACATTCTGTCCGATGTCTATCCAATTTATGACCACATTCTGTCCAATGTCTATCCAATTTATGACCACATTCTGTCCAATTTCAATCCAATTTATGACCACATTCTGTCCGATGTCTATCCAATTTACGACCACATTCTGTCCGATGTCTATCCAATTTACGACCACATTCTGTCCGATGTCTATCCAATTTACGACCACATTCTGTCCGATGTCTATCCAATTTACGACCACATTCTGTCCGATGTCTATCCAATTTACGACCACATTCTGTCCGATGTCTATCCAATTTACGACCACATTCTGTCCAATGTCTATCCAATTTACGACCACATTCTGTCCAATGTCTATCCAATTTATGACCACATTCTGTCCAATTTCAATCCAATTTATGACCACATTCTGTCCGATGTCTATCCAATTTACGACCACATTCTGTCCGATGTCTATCCAATTTACGACCACATTCTGTCCGATGTCTATCCAATTTATGACCACATTCTGTCCGATGTCTATCCAATTTACGACCACATTCTGTCCAATGTCTATCCAATTTATGACCACATTCTGTCCAATGTCTATCCAATTTATGACCACATTCTGTCCAATTTCAATCCAATTTATGACCACATTCTGTCCGATGTCTATCCAATTTATGACCACATTCTGTCCAATGTCTATCCAATTTATGACCACATTCTGTCCAATTTCAATCCAATTTATGACCACATTCTGTCCGATGTCTATCCAATTTACGACCACATTCTGTCCGATGTCTATCCAATTTACGACCACATTCTGTCCGATGTCTATCCAATTTACGACCACATTCTGTCCGATGTCTATCCAATTTACGACCACATTCTGTCCGATGTCTATCCAATTTACGACCACATTCTGTCCGATGTCTATCCAATTTACGACCACATTCTGTCCAATGTCTATCCAATTTATGACCACATTCTGTCCAATGTCTATCCAATTTATGACCACATTCTGTCCAATTTCAATCCAATTTATGACCACATTCTGTCCGATGTCTATCCAATTTACGACCACATTCTGTCCAATGTCTATCCAATTTACGACCACATTCTGTCCAATGTCTATCCAATTTACGACCACATTCTGTCCGATGTCTATCCAATTTACGACCACATTCTGTCCAATGTCTATCCAATTTATGACCACATTCTGTCCAATGTCTATCCAATTTATGACCACATTCTGTCCAATTTCAATCCAATTTATGACCACATTCTGTCCGATGTCTATCCAATTTATGACCACATTCTGTCCAATGTCTATCCAATTTATGACCACATTCTGTCCAATTTCAATCCAATTTATGACCACATTCTGTCCGATGTCTATCCAATTTACGACCACATTCTGTCCGATGTCTATCCAATTTACGACCACATTCTGTCCAATGTCTATCCAATTTACGACCACATTCTGTCCAATGTCTATCCAATTTACGACCACATTCTGTCCGATTTTTTATCCAATTTATGACCACATTCTGTCCGATGTCTATCCAATTTACGACCACATTCTGTCCGATTTTTTATCCAATTTATGACCACATTCTGTCCGATGTCTATCCAATTTACGACCACATTCTGTCCGATGTCTATCCAATTTACGACCACATTCTGTCCGATGTCTATCCAATTTACGACCACATTCTGTCCAATGTCTATCCAATTTACGACCACATTCTGTCCAATGTCTATCCAATTTACGACCACATTCTGTCCAATGTCTATCCAATTTACGACCACATTCTGTCCGATTTTTTATCCAATTTATGACCACATTCTGTCCGATGTCTATCCAATTTACGACCACATTCTGTCCGATGTCTATCCAATTTACGACCACATTCTGTCCGATGTCTATCCAATTTACGACCACATTCTGTCCAATGTCTATCCAATTTATGACCACATTCTGAAGTGGCCTACATCAACATTTAAAACAATTGGATCAATTGTGACCTCTCCAGGTGTGCCCACCTGTGACTGTCGGTCGAGTAAACAGTTTAAAGCTGGTAAAGATGTCTGGTGACTTTTTGAAAAACATCTCGACTGTATTTCTAAGATTTCTACTTGTGTGTGAAGGCGTGTTTGTTTGTGTTTGTGTTTTTTTGTGTTTGTTTGTGATTGTGTTTGTTTGTGTTCACCTGGCCTCGGCGAGGAAGCGGATCTTCAGCTCTGGGGGTAAATCCTCTTTACACGTTTTGACGGCAACAGACATTTTGTCCCGCTGCAGCGTCCCTTTGAACACCTCACCAAAGTTACCCTGGCAACAGGCAGACAGAGGGGCATGATGGGACATGGAGGCAGACAGTGGAAAAACAAACAGAGGTCAGGTGACTGATGACAGAGGCAAACAGGAAGTGAGGTCACCTTTCCCAGCAACTCGCCCAGTGCTACATCCTCATGGTTCAGGATCCACTTCTTGTCCTGCACAGAGAGCCGGATTCAGGGTTCAGAGTTCAGAGTTCACGTACCAAACGAGCTACGACTTTAAAGATCCTGAACACGCTCCAAACGAGCTACGACTTTAAAGATCCTGAACACGCTCCAAACGAGCTACGACTTTATAGATCCTGAACACGTTCCAAATGGGCTACGACTTTATAGATCCTGAACACGTTCCAAACGAGCTACGACTTTATAGATCCTGAACACGTTCCAAACGAGCTACGACTTTAAAGATCCTGAACACGTTCCAAACGAGCTACGACTTTAAAGATCCTGAACACGTTCCAAACGAGCTACGACTTTATAAATCCTGAACACGCTCCAAACGAGCTACGACTTTATAGATCCTGAACACGTTCCAAACGGGCTACGACTTTATAGATCCTGAACACGTTCCAAACGAGCTACGACTTTAAAGATCCTGAACACGTTCCAAACGAGCTACGACTTTAAAGATCCTGAACACGTTCCAAACGGGCTACGACTTTATAGATCCTGAACACGTTCCAAACGAGCTACGACTTTAAAGATCCTGAACACGTTCCAAACGGGCTACGACTTTAAAGATCCTGAACACGTTCCAAACGGGCTACGACTTTATAGATCCTGAACACGTTCCAAACGAGCTACAACTTTAAAGATCCTGAACACGTTCCAAACGAGCTACGACTTTATAGATCCTGAACACGTTCCAAACGAGCTACGACTTTATAGATCCTGAACACGTTCCAAACGAGCTACGACTTTAAAGATCCTGAACACGTTCCAAACGAGCTACGACTTTATAGATCCTGAACACGTTCCAAACGGGCTACGACTTTATAGATCCTGAACACGTTCCAAACGAGCTACGACTTTAAAGATCCTGAACACGTTCCAAACGGGCTACGACTTTATAGATCCTGAACACGTTCCAAACGGGCTACGACTTTAAAGATCCTGAACACGTTCCAAACGGGCTACGACTTTAAAGATCCTGAACACGTTCCAAACGGGCTACGACTTTAAAGATCCTGAACACGTTCCAAACGAGCTACGACTTTATAGATCCTGAACACGTTCCAAACGAGCTACGACTTTATAGATCCTGAACACGTTCCAAACGAGCTACGACTTTAAAGATCCTGAACACGTTCCAAATGAGCTACGACTTTATAAATCCTGAACACGTTCCAAACGAGCTACGACTTTAAAGATCCTGAACACGTTCCAAACGGGCTACGACTTTATAGATCCTGAACACGTTCCAAACGAGCTACAACTTTAAAGATCCTGAACACGTTCCAAACGAGCTACGACTTTATAGATCCTGAACACGTTCCAAACGAGCTACGACTTTAAAGATCCTGAACACGTTCCAAACGAGCTACGACTTTATAGATCCTGAACACGTTCCAAACGAGCTACGACTTTAAAGATCCTGAACACGTTCCAAACGAGCTACGACTTTATAGATCCTCAACACGTTCCAAACGAGCTACGACTTTATAGATCCTGAACACGTTCCAAACGAGCTACGACTTTATAAATCCTGAACACGCTCCAAACGAGCTACGACTTTATAGATCCTGAACACGTTCCAAACAAGCTACGACTTTATAGATCCTGAACACGTTCCAAACGAGCTACGACTTTAAAGATCCTGAACACGCTCCAAACGAGCTACGACTTTATAGATCCTGAACACGTTCCAAACGGGCTACGACTTTAAAGATCCTGAACACGTTCCAAACGGGCTACGACTTTATAGATCCTGAACACGTTCCAAACGAGCTACGACTTTATAGATCCTGAACACGTTCCAAACGGGCTACGACTTTATAGATCCTGAACACGTTCCAAACGAGCTACGACTTTAAAGATCCTGAACACGTTCCAAACGGGCTACGACTTTATAGATCCTGAACACGTTCCAAACGGGCTACGACTTTAAAGATCCTGAACACGTTCCAAACGGGCTACGACTTTAAAGATCCTGAACACGTTCCAAACGGGCTACGACTTTAAAGATCCTGAACACGTTCCAAACGAGCTACGACTTTATAGATCCTGAACACGTTCCAAACGAGCTACGACTTTATAGATCCTGAACACGTTCCAAACGAGCTACGACTTTAAAGATCCTGAACACGTTCCAAACGAGCTACGACTTTATAAATCCTGAACACGTTCCAAACGAGCTACGACTTTAAAGATCCTGAACACGTTCCAAACGGGCTACGACTTTATAGATCCTGAACACGTTCCAAACGAGCTACAACTTTAAAGATCCTGAACACGTTCCAAACGAGCTACGACTTTATAGATCCTGAACACGTTCCAAACGAGCTACGACTTTAAAGATCCTGAACACGTTCCAAACGAGCTACGACTTTATAGATCCTGAACACGTTCCAAACGAGCTACGACTTTAAAGATCCTGAACACGTTCCAAATAGGCTACGACTTTATAGATCCTCAACACGTTCCAAACGAGCTACGACTTTATAGATCCTGAACACGTTCCAAACGAGCTACGACTTTAAAGATCCTGAACACGTTCCAAACGAGCTACGACTTTATAAATCCTGAACACGTTCCAAACGAGCTACGACTTTAAAGATCCTGAACACGTTCCAAACGAGCTACGACTTTAAAGATCCTGAACACGTTCCAAACGAGCTACGACTTTATAGATCCTGAACACGTTCCAAACGGGCTACGACTTTATAGATCCTGAACACGTTCCAAACGAGCTACGACTTTAAAGATCCTGAACACGTTCCAAACGAGCTACGACTTTAAAGATCCTGAACACGTTCCAAACGAGCTACGACTTTATAGATCCTGAACACGTTCCAAACGAGCTACGACTTTATAGATCCTGAACACGTTCCAAACGGGCTACGACTTTATAGATCCTGAACACGTTCCAAACGAGCTACAACTTTAAAGATCCTGAACACGTTCCAAACGAGCTACGACTTTATAGATCCTGAACACGTTCCAAACGAGCTACGACTTTAAAGATCCTGAACACGTTCCAAACGAGCTACGACTTTATAGATCCTGAACACGTTCCAAACGAGCTACGACTTTAAAGATCCTGAACACGTTCCAAATAGGCTACGACTTTATAGATCCTCAACACGTTCCAAACGAGCTACGACTTTATAGATCCTGAACACGTTCCAAACGAGCTACGACTTTAAAGATCCTGAACACGTTCCAAACGAGCTACGACTTTAAAGATCCTGAACACGTTCCAAACGAGCTACGACTTTATAGATCCTGAACACGTTCCAAATAGGCTACGCCTTTAAAGATCCTGAACACGTTCCAAACGAGCTACGACTTTAAAGATCCTGAACACGTTCCAACGAGCTACGACTTTATAGATCCTGAACACGTTCCAAACGAGCTACGACTTTATAGATCCTGAACACGTTCCAAACGAGCTACGACTTTAAAGATCCTGAACACGTTCCAAACGAGCTACGACTTTATAGATCCTGAACACGTTCCAAACGAGCTACGACTTTAAAGATCCTGAACACGTTCCAAATAGGCTACGACTTTATAGATCCTCAACACGTTCCAAACGAGCTACGACTTTATAGATCCTGAACACGTTCCAAACGAGCTACGACTTTAAAGATCCTGAACACGTTCCAAACGAGCTACGACTTTAAAGATCCTGAACACGTTCCAAACGAGCTACGACTTTATAAATCCTGAACACGTTCGAAACGGGCTACGCCTTTAAAGATCCTGAACACGTTCCAAACGAGCTACGACTTTATAGATCCTGAACACGTTCCAAATAGGCTACGCCTTTAAAGATCCTGAACACGTTCCAAACGAGCTACGACTTTAAAGATCCTGAACACGTTCCAACGAGCTACGACTTTATAGATCCTGAACACGTTCCAAACGAGCTACGACTTTATAGATCCTGAACACGTTCCAAACGAGCTACGACTTTAAAGATCCTGAACACGTTCCAAACGAGCTACGACTTTAAAGATCCTGAACACGTTCCAACGAGCTACGACTTTAAAGATCCTGAACACGTTCCAAACGAGCTACGACTTTATAGATCCTGAACACGTTCCAAACGGGCTACGACTTTATAAATCCTGAACACGTTCCAAACGAGCTACGACTTTAAAGATCCTGAAGACGTTCCAAACGGGCTACGACTTTATAGATCCTGAACACGTTCCAAACGAGCTACGACTTTAAAGATCCTGAACACGTTCCAAATGGGCTACGACTTTATAGATCCTGAACACGTTCCAAACGAGCTACGACTTTATAGATCCTGAACACGTTCCAAACGAGCTACGACTTTAAAGATCCTGAACACGTTCCAAACGAGCTACGACTTTAAAGATCCTGAACACGTTCCAAACGAGCTACGACTTTAAAGATCCTGAACACGTTCCAACGAGCTACGACTTTAAAGATCCTGAACACGTTCCAAACGAGCTACGACTTTATAGATCCTGAACACGTTCCAAACGGGCTACGACTTTATAAATCCTGAACACGTTCCAAACGAGCTACGACTTTAAAGATCCTGAAGACGTTCCAAACGGGCTACGACTTTATAGATCCTGAACACGTTCCAACGAGCTACGACTTTAAAGATCCTGAACACGTTCCAAACGAGCTACGACTTTAAAGATCCTGAACACGTTCCAAACGGGCTACGACTTTAAAGATCCTGAACACGTTCCAAACGAGCTACGACTTTATAGATCCTGAACACGTTCCAAACGGGCTACGACTTTATAGATCCTGAACACGTTCCAAACGAGCTACGACTTTAAAGATCCTGAACACGTTCCAAATGGGCTACGACTTTATAGATCCTGAACACGTTCCAAACGAGCTACGACTTTATAGATCCTGAACACGTTCCAAACGAGCTACGACTTTAAAGATCCTGAACACGTTCCAAACGAGCTACGACTTTAAAGATCCTGAACACGTTCCAAACGAGCTACGACTTTAAAGATCCTGAACACGTTCCAACGAGCTACGACTTTAAAGATCCTGAACACGTTCCAAACGAGCTACGACTTTATAGATCCTGAACACGTTCCAAACGGGCTACGACTTTATAAATCCTGAACACGTTCCAAACGAGCTACGACTTTAAAGATCCTGAAGACGTTCCAAACGGGCTACGACTTTATAGATCCTGAACACGTTCCAACGAGCTACGACTTTAAAGATCCTGAACACGTTCCAAACGAGCTACGACTTTAAAGATCCTGAACACGTTCCAAACGGGCTACGACTTTAACGATCCTGAACACGTTCCAAACGAGCTACGACTTTATAGATCCTGAACACGTTCCAAACGGGCTACGACTTTATAGATCCTGAACACGTTCCAAACGAGCTACGACTTTAAAGATCCTGAACACGTTCCAAACGAGCTACGCCTTTAAAGATCCTGAACACGTTCCAAACGAGCTACGACTTTAAAGATCCTGAACACGTTCCAAACGAGCTACGACTTTATAAATCCTGAACACGTTCCAAACGAGCTTCGACTTTATAAATCCTGAACACGTTCCAAACGAGCTACGCCTTTAAAGATCCTGAACACGTTCCAAACGAGCTACGACTTTATAAATCCTGAACACGTTCCAAACGAGCTACGACTTTATAAATCCTGAACACGTTCCAAACGAGCTACGCCTTTAAAGATCCTGAACACGTTCCAAACGAGCTACGACTTTAAAGATCCTGAACACGTTCCAAACGAGCTACGACTTTATAAATCCTGAACACGTTCCAAACGAGCTACGACTTTAAAGATCCTGAACACGTTCCAAACGGGCTACGACTTTAAAGATCCTGAACACGTTCCAAACGAGCTACGACTTTATAGATCCTGAACACGTTCCAAACGAGCTACGACTTTATAGATCCTGAACACGTTCCAAACGAGCTACGACTTTATAGATCCTGAACACGCTCCAAACGAGCTACGACTTTAATAAGCGCCAAATGTGGCACGGGTTTAGGACAACTGACTGATTACTGTGCAACACGTGCATGTGTTTGGTTAAACAGGAGGTTACCTTGACAACAGGGTTGAGCAGCACCACACCAGACTTCTTGGTTATGACTTGTTTGGTGGAAAAGTGATGCTCAATCAGCTGAGGGATGGTGGTGAAACCTGTCCCTTCAAAGCGATACTGACTCTACCAAAGAGAGACAGAGGTCGGGTTAGGGCAGGGGGTTCCGTGCACACACCTGTGCATGTGCCTTCAGTTCATGATCATCATCATCACGTGATGAGGATAATATAAATCTATTGTTTTTTTATTTTTAAATCAGTCCTTCAGTGAGGGTGGTGTCTGTTGTTCAAGCAGAACTCGTAGGTTCGGACCAGTTTAGATCCTGTTTGAATGCAGCTTGGTGTGAACATTCAGGGTATTAAACCAACCACACAGTAAAAACAGATATCAGGACAGCTTCCCGTAGAACTGGAACAGATGCAGGGTGGGGTTATTTAGTTGGTGAGAGAAGGAACTGGAAAACTGCGCCCACAAACACATGGTGAACTGGTTGGGTCATAGTGGACTGGTTGTATGTGCCTGGACTGGTGTAAGTTTATGAGTTTGATGTGGGTACTTACGTCAGCGTACTGGATGATGAAGTGCCGTCTCTGATCGTCAGAAAATACAGAAAGGACGTACTCGCCGGGTTTACCATGACTCTCCCTGACCAGGAAGTCTCCCTGTTGCCGTAGTAACTCCTGAGCCTCAGTGCGAGGGATGGCTCCGTGATACCACTCCTGCTCTGCCAAGGGACGCTCCGATGTGGGAATCACATCAAAGAACTGCTGCCGGGACAAACAGAAGAAGAACTGAAGTTCGTAACATATTTTTTTTCTTTCCACAGTCGCCTTGTGCACACTCAGGATTGGATCAAAGAGAAATTTTGGTGCAATTGGTTGGTTTCCTTTGCTAGGCTACTTTTTTTTAATGGACTAATTTGGAGGTTAATTAATTGGATTCTAATTGGTTTGAATTGGATTGTATCTTTGAAGTGCCCTGAGATGACATTTGTTGTAATTTGCTGTTGTAAGATCGCTTTATGCTTTTTCTGATTTGGCATGGGACACGCCTGATGCCCAATTGGCCAAGTTTCACTTTTCTCACACAAGGTGCAGTGTGCTTCATAAATATTTCCATTAACCGGATTCAACCATGAGGTAAATTGTTCGTTCTGAAGCCACAAATTGTCAAACAAAGCGTTAACCGATTAGCCGCTCCTCCGTCACGGCGCTGCTAGCAGCCACGAACAGCATCCTATGAAGCAGGTGGTGCTCGATAAATTCTGACCGGGCTGCACAGGTACTTTAATCCCGTTACAGCGTCCTCAAAAATCGAAACATTTAAAAGCGAGACTGAAGTTTATACATTTGTTTTGAGTAAAAGTCACGTCAATACACAAACTGCAGTCAATAGTGTTGGAGTGGGATGGTTCGGGTCCAACAGAACGAACCATTCAGCTTCCAACTACATTATCAGGGGCTGCTTAGTTGAGTCAGACTAACATGCTGACATGGATCCTAAATTCCACCTTTAGTTGGACTGGCACAGCACTTAGACTGTGTCATGCAAGGGTCCGAAGGTCAGCCCATCGTTTTCTCTTCATACATTTTGTGGTGGCCAATCACTACAGCAAACTTCTGCTGTAAGATCACCCTGAAAACAAAGTTCTTACACATGATGCAGAATATGGACCAAGATGAGCCGATAGAGGCAACGTCTGTTCTGAAGCAGCTTCTGACCAAACATAAGGTTCCTCCAGTCAGAACAATGCATGGAAATGCTCTGCTAATCATGGTGAGATCAGAGTTTAATGATCAGAGACGGGTGTCTCAGTGTTGGATAACAGGAAGCTGAGCACAGGTGTGTTTTCTGGGATCTTACCGAGGTGGATGAGGTCAGCATGGCTTTAGGATGTCGGATCATCCCACTCAGAGAGAGGCGCAGAGTGTCAAAGCGGGAACTCCTCTCCTTCACTTTGTCCTGAAAGCACACGTGCACACAGGTCACCTCACGTGCACACAGGTCACCTCAGCTGCCAACACAGATCAGGACACGATCAATGATCAATAACTGAATATTCACAGTGGATCCAACGGAGCGGGCGTCGTCCTCATACTGGAGGGCGGGAGGAGCCGGCGGCGGGGGTGGAGACGCCACTGCGGCGGCCATCTTGGCATCCAGCAGGGCTTTCTGAGAAAGGAGGCGGGCTTCCGAACCGCGCAGCGACTGGACGGCGTGACGGAGCTCGAGGAGGGAGAGTTTCTGACTGAGCAACAGGACGCAGCTGAGAAGGGCGAGAGACACACACGGACAGTCAGGGCGAGAAGAGAGAGAGCGAGGTTTCTGGCTCCGCCCCCTGGCTCCGCCCCCTGGCACTCACTCGCTCTTCTTCTCTGCACTCAGCTGACTCGTCTGAATTTTGGCATCGAGGTCGTTTGCCAACGCTTCCTTTGTCTGCAGATTCTGCTGAGTCAGGGCCAGCTCCTCCGTCGCCGACGACAACCTGCAAACCAATGACGAAGAAAACCAACCAATCAGCAGAGCTGAACGGGAGCGCTGCTCCAGGGCTGTGTTCCAAACCACATACTTCTCCTACTACTCCTACTACCTTTAACTTTTTTTCCCGGATGCATACTAGATTCTCTAAATGTTGGGTATGCATCATGAGGTTTCTACTCATACTCAAACTACCCAGGATGCAACGTAACGTGACGTCGCCGATCGTCATTTCCTGTCAAAACGGCAGTTTCAAGCTAGCTACAACGAGGGTAGGTTCACTTCCTGTTTTCAAAACAAAAGCACCAATTGTATGCTAATGGCTTTCCCTATGATAAAAGGCAACGGGTATTTTATTTTGTGAAAATAACAGGAAGTGCGTTGCTCACTGCGGCTAGCTTTAGTAGCGCCAAATTCGTGAGAACAAAACTGTAAACAGCCGGTATTTTGTCAGGTTTTCAACACGTTGGGGATCTAAACGACTACTTTCTCACCTGAAAATGTTTCAAATGTTGCTAAAGTTTACAGAGTTTAGAGCTTAAGAGAAATCAGCTTCAGGCCGGCTGATTTCGGCTCGGGCAGGAGAGAAATGCATTGTGGGTAAACGCTCTGCATACTGTCTGATTGATGAGTCTGCAGTATGGAGTATGCAGTAGGCGGTTTCGAACTCAGCCCAGGAGACGTCCCGCTGCAGACTTCAGGAGGAAACTGCCTCCTGTTACAGACTTTTACTGTGAAACTGCTTCCTGTTACAGACTTTTACTGTGAAACTGCTTCCTGTTACAGACTTTTACTGTGAAACTGCTTCCTGTTGCATTTTACTGTGAAACTGCTTCCTGTTGCAGACTTTTACTGTGAAACTGCTTCCTCTTGCAGACTTTTACTGTGAAACTGCTTCCTCTTGCAGACTTTTACTGTGAAACTGCTTCCTGTTGCAGACTTTTACTGTGAAACTGCTTCCTGTAACAGACTTTTACTGTGAAACTGCTTCCTGTTACAGACTTTTACTGTGAAACTGCTTTCTGTTACAGACTTTTACTGTGAAACTGCTTTCTGTTACAGACTTTTACTGTGAAACTGCTTTCTGTTACAGACTTTTACTGTGAAACTTTTTCCTGTTGCAGACTTTTACTGTGAAACTGCTTCCTGTTGCATTTTACTGTGAAACTGCTTCCTGTTGCAGACTTTTACTGTGAAACTACTTCCTGTAACAGACTTTTACTGTGAAACTGCTTCCTCTTGCAGACTTTTACTGTGAAACTGCTTCCTGTTGCAGACTTTTACTGTGAAACTGCTTCCTGTTACATACATTTACTGTGAAACTGCTTCCTGTTGCAGACTTTTACTGTGAAACTGCTTCCTGTTGCTGACTTTTACTGTGAAACGGTTTAATGTTGCAGACTTTTACTGTGAAACTGCTTCCTGTTGCTGACTTTTACTGTGAAACGGTTTAATGTTGCAGACTTTTACGGTGAAACTGCTTCCTGTTGCAGACTTTTACTGTGAAACTGCTTCCTTTTGCAGACTTTTACTGTGAAACTGCTTCCTGTTGCAGACTTTTACCACAGCCATTATAACGAACAGCCTTGCCACTCTCTATTAAGCCCCATTGTACCGGCTTTTTGGCTGCAGTTCCACCAGAATTCCACTGGGGGCGTCGGTGGAGACCAGAATGAATGGGGCCCAATGGAGCTAGATGCTACAAATGGTCAGTTTCACCTAAGTCTCCTCAAGAGCGCTCAGATTTGAATGTAGTTTCTGAGAGCTCAACATGGGTTTCAAGTCAAAAATCTACTGAACGAGTACATATATCCCTTTGATTTCTTACAGGTTGGCTTCTTGTTGTCCACCACGCGCTAGCATTGTGCTAATGACAGCGCTCGACCAGAATTACGACCAGAGGCACCGCTTGACGGCTGGCTCCATACCAAGCGACAACAGAATTAAGATGGACTTTTTCCGCTTATGTTACCACAGCCCAAGAATCTGTGATGTTACCACACATTCTCTCTTACTACAGCTCTTCCTTGAAAACCAACAACAAGCAGGATTGTTGCCGTAAAGCGGCATCTCCGGTCGTAAGCTATGTATGACGTCATATACACTTCAAATCCTTTTTTTAAGCAAATGAGTAGCTCTAAAAATCTAAAACTCAGCTATGGGTATTTTCTAAACATCCTCTTTTGAAAACAACATTCGAATTACTAGAGAAAAAATTATATCTTGAGATAAGGGCACGAAAGGGCGTATAGCTCCATAGGACTCCATTCATTCTGGTCTCCAAAATTGAGCGCCCCACGTGGAAAAAGGGTGGAACTGCAACCAAAATCGCCTCGTTGGAAACCGGAAATGCACCGTGAGTGGCGTATCTGTTCTATTATAGAATCTGTGCTTTTACTGTGAAACTGCTTCCTGTTGCAGACTTTTACTGTGAAACTACTTCCTGTTACAGACTTTTACTGTGAAACTGCTTCCTCTTGCAGACTTTTACTGTGAAACTGCTTCCTGTTGCAGACTTTTACTGTGAAACTGCTTCCTGTTACAGACTTTTACTGTGAAACTGCTTCCTGTTACAGACTTTTACTGTGAAACTGCTTCCTGTTGCAGACTTTTACTGTGAAACTACTTCCTGTTACAGACTTTTACTGTGAAACTGCTTCCTGTTACAGACTTTTACTGTGAAACTGCTTCCTGTTGCAGACTTTTACTGTGAAACTGCTTCCTGTTACAGACTTTTACTGTGAAACTGCTTCCTGTTGCAGACTTTTACTGTGAAACTGCTTCCTGTTGCAGACTTTTACTGTGAAACTACTTCCTGTTACAGACTTTTACTGTGAAACTGCTTCCTGTTGCAGACTTTTACTGTGAAACTGCTTCCTGTTGCAGACTTTTACTGTGAAACTGCTTCCTGTTGCAGACTTTTACTGTGAAACTGCTTCCTGTTACAGACTTTTACTGTGAAACTGCTTCCTGTTGCAGACTTTTACTGTGAAATTGCTTCCTGTTGCAGACTTTTACTGTGAAACTGCTTTCTGTTGCAGACTTTTACTGTGAAACTGCTTCCTTTTGCAGACTTTTACTGTGAAACTGCTTCCTGTTACAGACTTTTACTGTGAAACTGCTTTCTGTTACAGACTTTTACTGTGAAACTGCTTCCTGTTGCAGACCTTTACTGTGAAACTGCTTCCTGTTACAGACTTTTACTGTGAAACTGCTTTCTGTTACAGACTTTTACTGTGAAACTGCTTTCTGTTACAGACTTTTACTGTGAAACTTTTTCCTGTTGCAGACTTTTACTGTGAAACTGCTTCCTGTTGCATTTTACTGTGAAACTGCTTCCTGTTACATACATTTACTGTGAAACTGCTTCCTGTTGCATTTTACTGTGAAACTGCTTCCTCTTGCAGACTTTTACTGTGAAACTGCTTCCTGTTGCAGACTTTTACTGTGAAACTGCTTCCTGTTACATACATTTACTGTGAAACTGCTTCCTGTTGCTGACTTTTACTGTGAAACGGTTTAATGTTGCAGACTTTTACGGTGAAACTGCTTCCTGTTGCAGACTTTTACTGTGAAACTGCTTCCTTTTGCAGACTTTTACTGTGAAACTGCTTCCTGTTGCAGACTTTTACCACAGCCATTATAACGAACAGCCTTGCCACTCTCTATTAAGCCCCATTGTACCGGCTTTTTGGCTGCAGTTCCACCAGAATTCCACTGGGGGCGTCGGTGGAGACCAGAATGAATGGGGCCCAATGGAGCTGGATGCTACAAATGGTCAGTTTCACCTAAGTCTCCTCAAGAGCGCTCAGATTTGAATGTAGTTTCTGAGAGCTCAACATGGGTTTCAAGTCAAAAATCTACTGAACGAGTACATATATCCCTTTGATTTCTTACAGGTTGGCTTCTTGTTGTCCACCACGCGCTAGCATTGTGCTAATGACAGCTGGTCGACCAGAATTACGACCAGAGGCACCGCTTGACGGCTGGCTCCATACCAAGCGACAACAGAATTAAGATGGACTTTTTCCGCTTATGTTACCACAGCCCAAGAATCTGTGATGTTACCACACATTCTCTCTTACTACAGCTCTTCCTTGAAAACCAACAACAAGCAGGATTGTTGCCGTAAAGCGGCATCTCCGGTCGTAAGCTATGTATGACGTCATATACACTTCAAATCCTTTTTTTAAGCAAATGAGTAGCTCTAAAAATCTAAAACTCAGCCATGGGTATTTTCTAAACATCCTCTTTTGAAAACAACATTCGAATTACTAGAGAAAAAATTATATCTTGAGATAAGGGCACGAAAGGGCGTATAGCTCCATAGGACTCCATTCATTCTGGTCTCCAAAATTGAGCGCCCCACGTGGAAAAAGGGTGGAACTGCAACCAAAATCGCCTCGTTGGAAACCGGAAATGCACCGTGAGTGGCGTATCTGTTCTATTATAGAATCTGTGCTTTTACTGTGAAACTGCTTCCTGTTGCAGACTTTTACTGTGAAACTACTTCCTGTTACAGACTTTTACTGTGAAACTGCTTCCTCTTGCAGACTTTTACTGTGAAACTGCTTCCTGTTGCAGACTTTTACTGTGAAACTGCTTCCTGTTACAGACTTTTACTGTGAAACTGCTTCCTGTTGCAGACTTTTACTGTGAAACTGCTTCCTGTTGCAGACTTTTACTGTGAAACTGCTTCCTGTTACAGACTTTTACTGTGAAACTACTTCCTGTTACAGACTTTTACTGTGAAACTGCTTCCTCTTGCAGACTTTTACTGTGAAACTGCTTCCTGTTGCAGACTTTTACTGTGAAACTGCTTCCTGTTGCAGACTTTTACTGTGAAACTACTTCCTGTTACAGACTTTTACTGTGAAACTGCTTCCTCTTGCAGACTTTTACTGTGAAACTGCTTCCTGTTGCAGACTTTTACTGTGAAACTGCTTCCTGTTGCAGACTTTTAC
The DNA here is from genome assembly GCF_027942865.1 of Odontesthes bonariensis. Taxonomy (NCBI): domain Eukaryota; kingdom Metazoa; phylum Chordata; class Actinopteri; order Atheriniformes; family Atherinopsidae; genus Odontesthes; species Odontesthes bonariensis. The sequence goes on from NC_134527.1 coordinate 319,872, forward strand.
TGGGAAACTGCTTCCTGTTGCAGACTTTTACTGTGAAACTGCTTCCTGTTGCAGACTTTTACTGTGAAATTGCTTCCTGTTGCAGACTTTTACTGTGAAACTGCTTTCTGTTACAGACTTTTACTGTGAAACTGCTTTCTGTTACAGACTTTTACTGTGAAACTGCTTCCTGTTACAGACTTTTACTGTGAAACTGCTTCCTGTTGCAGACTTTTACTGTGAAACTGCTTTCTGTTGCAGACTTTTACTGTGAAACTGCTTCCTGTTGCAGACTTTTACTGTGAAACTGCTTCCTGTTACAGACTTTTACTGTGAAACTGCTTTCTGTTACAGACTTTTACTGTGAAACTGCTTTCTGTTACAGACTTTTACTGTGAAACTTTTTCCTGTTGCAGACTTTTACTGTGAAACTGCTTCCTGTTACAGACTTTTACTGTGAAACTGCTTTCTGTTACAGACTTTTACTGTGAAACTTTTTCCTGTTGCAGACTTTTACTGTGAAACTGCTTTCTGTTACAGACTTTTACTGTGAAACTGCTTTCTGTTACAGACTTTTACTGTGAAACTTTTTCCTGTTGCAGACTTTTACTGTGAAACTGCTTCCTGTTGCAGACTTTTACTGTGAAACTGCTTCCTGTTGCAGACTTTTACTGTGAAACTGCTTCCTGTTACAGACTTTTACTGCGGCGGCCGCATGAAGCAGACTTCAGACTTTTATTTTGAAGGAGCTCACATGGCGTGCAGGCTGTCGGCCGTCAGCGTGTTCCACAGGATCTCATTGGCCGGGATGCTGTCCGTCTCCTCCAATAGGGACCCATCGAACTCTACGCTGGCCTCCGGACTCTCCGGAGACCTTAAAGAGGGACAGAAACCGTTGTCACGGGCAACAAGGAGATGGAGAGACTGTTACCACAGCAACTGGGAATAGAGACAGAGACTGACCTGTAGGCGTCGATGAAGTGCTGGTACTCAGCGAGAGGATCAATCTGCTGAACAGCCGCAGAGATCTCCTGATGGACCTTCACGATCTCCTCCGTCAGCAGACTGCTGATCTCACAGTACTCCTCCAGAATACTTTTACTGCGAAAAATACACAGAAACGTCTCACAGTACTCCTCCAGACTACTTTTACTGCGAAAAATACACAGAAACGTCTCACAGTACTCCTCCAGAATACTTTTACTGCGAAAAATACACAGAAACGTCTCACAGTACTCCTCCAGAATACTTTTACTGCGAAAAATACACAGAAACGTCTCACAGTACTCCTCCAGAATACTTTTACTGCGAAAAATACACAGAAATGTCTCACAATACTCCTCCAGAATACTTTTACTGCGAAAAATACACAGAAATGTCTCACAATACTTCTCCAGAATACTTTTACTGCGAAAAATACACAGAAATGTCTGACAATACTCCTCCAGAATACTTTTACCGCGAAAAATACACAGAAACGTCTCACAGTACTCCTCCAGAATAGTACAAGGGTTAGGCCTCAGAGGCTCGGAGGTCATGTGACTCACAGGGCGAGCGTCATGTCCTCCTGCATCCTCTGCAGCGCATCGAGCAGCGCGGGCGCCGCATGGCAGCGGTGTTCGTCCTGCTGGGTGCGAGCGCCACAGACTGCCAACACATACTGGTTATGAAGGTTGTGAAGCTTCGCTGTTGCTTTATCGTAACGGTCCCGGGCACGCTCCGCTTCCCGACCTGTGATTGGACGAGACAAACGGAGGGGGAGGGGTCAGCAAAGATGAACTCCACGGGTCCGTAACAACCTGAAACACCAACCTTTGGCCAGAGCCTCTCTGTACTTTTCTTTGGCATTGTTTGCGTCACGGCTCAGCTGACGATACGACCCCTTCAGCTTCTCCAGGTCACTCCTGGTTACCTAGCAACAACAAAGAGTTGTACCAACCCCTGCAGCAGTGACAGTAAACAGGTCATGTAACCGGAGTTTTCTCAACATACCTTGTGGTTGTGGCTCTCCAGCTGCTGATGAAGAGTCTGGTAGCTCTTCTTCACCTGCTGCTTGTCTCTGATTAACGTGGCGAGGCGGTGCAGAGGACCCGAATTAAGGTCGTCGGCGTGGCTCCTCATTATTCGACCCAATGCCTCCGTCTGACGAACCACCTGCGACCACGACTGAACAGACACACACACTCAGAATGGGTCACATGCTGGGCCCCACCCCCCAAACCAACAGGTGAGCAGCTCACCTTGCTGACCGTACTGACGTAGTCTGCAGCTTCCTGTTTCTCCGTTTGCTGAGTCATGCTGAGCAGCAGGGCGGCGTACTCTTTATCGCTCTTCACCCGCAGCGTCATGAAGCGCTTCACCGTCTCCAGCAGCTAGAGGGCGACACGCAGCTATAAACCGACAGGAAGTGAAGCAGTTCTGCTTCAATGTGTCCAGCAGCTAGAGGGCGACACGCAGCTATAAAACGACAGGAAGCTACGTCGTTCTGCTTCCCCGCGTCCAGCAGCTAGAGGGCGACACGCAGCTATAAACCGACAGGAAGCTACATCATTCTGCTTCAACGCGTCCAGCAGCTAGAGGGCGACACGCAGCTATAAACCGACAGGAAGCTACGTCGTTCTGCTTCACCGGGTCCAGCAGCTAGAGGGCGACACGCAGCTATAAACCGACAGGAAGCTACATCATTCTGCTTCAACGTGTCCAGCAGCTAGAGGGCGACACGTAGCTATAAACCGACAGGAAGCTACGTCGTTCTGCTTCAACGTGTCCTGCAGCTAGAGGGCGACACGCAGCTACAAACCGACAGGAAGCTACGTCGTTCTGCTTCACCGCGTCCAGCAGCTAGAGGGCGACACACAGCTATAAACCGACAGTAAGCTACGTCGTTCTGCTTCAACGTGTCCTGCAGCTAGAGGGCGACACGCAGCTACAAACCGACAGGAAGCTACGTCGTTCTGCTTTAACGTGTCCTGCAGCTAGAGGGCGACACGCAGCTACAAACCGACAGGAAGCTACGTCGTTCTGCTTCAACGTGTCCTGCAGCTAGAGAGCGACACGCAGCTATAAACCGACAGGAAGCTACGTCGTTCTGCTTCAACGTGTCCTGCAGCTAGAGGGCGACACGCAGCTATAAACCGACAGGAAGCTACGTCGTTCTGCTTCACCGCGTCCAGCAGCTAGAGGGCGACACGCAGCTATAAACCGACAGGAAGCTACGTCGTTCTGCTTCACCGCGTCCAGCAGCTAGAGGGCGACACGCAGCTATAAACCGACAGGAAGCTACATCATTCTGCTTCAACGCGTCCAGCAGCTAGAGGGCGACAAGCAGCTATAAACCGACAGGAAGCTACGTCGTTCTGCTTCACCGGGTCCAGCAGCTAGAGGGCGACACGCAGCTATAAACCGACAGGAAGCTACATCATTCTGCTTCAACGTGTCCAGCAGCTAGAGGGCGACACGTAGCTATAAACCGACAGGAAGCTACGTCGTTCTGCTTCAACGTGTCCTGCAGCTAGAGGGCGACACGCAGCTATAAACCGACAGGAAGCTACGTCGTTCTGCTACAACGTGTCCAGCAGCTAGAGGGCGACACGCAGCTATAAACCGACAGGAAGCTACGTCGTTCTGCTTCACCGCGTCCAGCAGCTAGAGGGCGACACGCAGCTACAAACCGACAGGAAGCTACGTCGTTCTGCTTCAACGTGTCCTGCAGCTAGAGGGCGACACGCAGCTATAAACCGACAGGAAGCTACATCGTTCTGCTTCAACGTGTCCTGCAGCTAGAGGGCGACACGCAGCTATAAACCGACAGGAAGCTACGTCGTTCTGCTTCAACGTGTCCTGCAGCTAGAGGGCGACACGCAGCTACAAACCGACAGGAAGCTACGTCGTTCTGCTTCACCGCGTCCAGCTGCCACCCTCTAATGATGCAGGTCTGTGGCGGAATATCAAACCAGTTCTTCTGTGGTTTTGAAGCCAAACCCACCCAGAACCAGCACCTGGTTTTAAAGGGGTGTGGTGGGACTGTGTCAGCTGACTGCGGTCCCGTTGTGGTTACTAACAGTGGGAGGAGCTACAGACCTCTGTGACCTACCTTTAACTCCCAGTCCTGCAGCTTCAGTAGCCCCTCGTGGGAGTTCCTCAGATCCCGACCGAACCCCATTCCGGATCTCAGTCTGTGTCTCTAACAGCAGGGGTGTGCCGGGGGTGATTGCATGATCCTCTGTGGACAGAGAGGCGCTGTTAGAACCTGCAGGGCTGTCCCACCTTCCGCTGATTTATGGAACATTCAGTTGGTTCTGTTGGACCTAACAGGACCACATCATCCAACTGGACCGAACCATCTAAGTGGACAGGACCATCTAACTGGACCATCTAACACAGGGGCATGCGGCTCCGCATGGCCTGGGAAAATAAATAAAAAGCATCCAATTGAAGTTAATTTTATTTGTGTTAGTTTTTTATTATTATTGTGATCTTGAAATATTAAAATAAAATTATATTTTATTACTTTTAGTCGCTCAAAATATGCGTCACGCTGGCTGAAAGCTGGTATATGTTCGCCAAAATGCATTTATGGAGACTTTCAACCCCAGGAAGGCCAAGTGTGGAGAAATGTAAGACATGTGACATCACGGATGGTCAGCTGTGACATCATCCCCGCCCGGTCTTTCTGGGAGCTGATCCGGACTAACCCCGGAGTCCCATAAGAAATGAATCTGATCAGAACGACCTCTGACCTCACCAACACCAACTCTGGTGTTTAGGCTTCAGTCTGAAACTTCCTCAGATATTCTGTGATGCTGACATTTAACCCAGCTACTAACCACTAACTAACCCAGTTACTAACCACTAACTAACCCAGCTACTAACCACTAACTAACCCAGCTACTGACCACTGACTAACCGTTACTGACCAATAACTAACCCAGTTACTGACCACTAACTAACCCAGTTACTAACCACTAACTAACCCAGTTACTAACCACTAACCCAGTCACTAACCAATAACTAACCACTAACTAACCCAGTTACTAACCACTAACTAACCCAGTTACTGACCACTAACCCAATTACTGACCACTAGCCAAGTTACTAACCACTAACTAACCCAGTTACTGACCACTAACTAGTCCAGTTACTGACCACTAGCCAAGTTACTAACCACTAACTAACCCAGTTACTAACCACTAACTAACCCAGTTACTGACCACTAACCCAATTACTGACCACTAGCCAAGTTACTAACCACTAACTAACCCAGTTACTGACCAATAACTAACCCAGTTACTAACCACTAACTAGTCCAGTTACTGACCACTAACTAACGCAGTTACTAACCACTAACTAGTCCAGTTACTGACCACTAACTAACGCAGTTACCAACCACTAACTAACCCAGTTACTAACCACTAACTAGTCCAGTTACCGACCACTAACTGACCCATTTACTGACCACTAACTAACCCAGTTACCAACCACTAACTAACCCAGTTACTAACCACTAACTAACCCAGTTACTGACCACTAACTGACCCAGTTACTAACCACTAACTAACACAGTTACTAACCACTAACTAACCCAGTTACCAACAACAAACTAACCCAGTTACTAATCACTAACTGATCCACTAACTAACCCACACAGACCTCTCCTTCTGATCTAACTCTGTTGTTCTGAGACTACAGAACCCGTTCGGGAAAGACTGTCCTGACGCATTCCTAAACTTTACAGCTATATTCCAAAACGTTTCAAACGCAATCTGTTCGTCTTCCCAGTCAGCTCAGACCCATGAAAACTCCTAAAAACGTCTTTTCTGGCTGTTTTCAGGCCGCTTGGTGTCGCTGAACCTTTAAATTCCTTTGGCAGGGTGTGAAACTGAAGCTAAGCTAACGTTAGCCGCAGTCTTCGTTGAAATCAAGGGAAAGTGGAGCTAGCATGCTAACAGGATGAGCGGCTATGAAGTTAGTAACGGAGCTCCGGGAAAACAAAGAGCTGACAAAGAGTCTGTAGAAAGCGGCTTTAAAACGAGACAACCGCGCAAAGTGTCACAAAGACCACAAAGACCCGTCTGTGTTCCGGTCCCAGCCTGGTTCTCCGGTAAATAAAGACGGGATAAAGTCAGCAGGAGTGGGAGTGGGACAGTCGGGAGGGGGCTCATGTTTTTTTACTTCTTGGACAGTTTCAGCCGCTTTTACGCACCTTAAAGCGGGTAAATGCGGCGGGAGACTCGCTGTCCGGTCACCGCGGTACTCTGACCTGCTCCGCCGGACTCATTTCTTCCTCTTCACCGTGTTTTTCTCCCGGGTTCCCGGCTTCTTCCTGCCGTCAGGCTGCTGGGGCTAACAGCTAACAGCTAATAGGGAGAACAGGGAGAACAGGGAGGGGCTTCCGCGGGAAACGGAAAACAGGGAAGGGAGGGTGGGAGTCACGTGATCAGCGCTGCCCCGGCCTCAGGAGGAGGGGAGGAGTCACGTGATCAGCGCAAGCAGTATGACAAGTGACCTTCACCCCCCCTCTGTGACCTGGACCAGAACCACAGACCTGTTAAGATGCCCAGACCACGATCACAAACCAGGTCGGACACCAGAACCAGGATCACTTTGCAATAAAGTATTTTTCAGACCAAGAAGAGACCTTTTTATACTTTCATTCTCTGGGGTTCACATACTTTCACACAGTGTGTCACGGATCTCTGGGGTTCACATACTTTCACACAGTGTGTCACGGATCTCTGGGGTTCACATACTTTCACACAGTGTGTCACGGATCTCTGGGGTTCACATACTTTCACACAGTGTGTCACGGATCTCTGGGGTTCACATACTTTCACACAGTGTGTCACGGATCTCTGGGGTTCACATACTTTCACACAGTGTCACGGATCTCTGGGGTTCACATACTTTCACACAGTTTGTCACGGATCCCTGGGGTTCACATACTTTCACACAGTTTGTCACGGATCCCTGGGGTTCAGATACTTTCATAGAGTTTGTCACGGATCTCTGGGGTTCACATACTTTCACACAGTTTGTAACGGATCTCTGGGGTTCACATACTTTCACACAGTGTGTCACGGATCTCTGGGGTTCACATACTTTCACACAGTTTGTCACGGATCTCTGGGGTTCACATACTTTCACACAGTTTGTCACGGATCCCTGGGGTTCACATACTTTCACACAGTTTGTCACGGATCCCTGGGGTTCACATACTTTCATAGAGTTTGTCACGGATCCCTGGGGTTCACATACTTTCACACAGTTTGTCACGGATCTCTGGGGTTCACATACTTTCACACAGTTTGTCACGGATCTCTGGGGTTCACATACTTTCACACAGTTTGTCACGGATCCCTGGGGTTCACATACTTTCATAGAGTTTGTCACGGATCCCTGGGGTTCACATACTTTCACACAGTTTGTCACGGATCTCTGGGGTTCACATACTTTCACACAGTGTGTCACGGATCTCTGGGGTTCACATACTTTCACACAGTGTGTCACGGATCTCTGGGGTTCACATACTTTCACACAGTGTGTCACGGATCTCTGGGGTTCACATACTTTCACACAGTGTGTCACGGATCTCTGGGGTTCACATACTTTCACACAGTGTCACGGATCTCTGGGGTTCACATACTTTCACACAGTTTGTCACGGATCCCTGGGGTTCACATACTTTCACATTGTTTGTCACGGATCCCTGGGGTTCACATACTTTCACACAGTTTGTCACGGATCCCTGGGGTTCACATACTTTCACACAGTTTGTCACGGATCCCTGGGGTTCAGATACTTTCATAGAGTTTGTCACGGATCTCTGGGGTTCACATACTTTCACACAGTTTGTCACGGATCTCTGGGGTTCACATACTTTCACACAGTTTGTCACGGATCCCTGGGGTTCACATACTTTCACACAGTTTGTCACGGATCCCTGGGGTTCACATACTTTCATAGAGTTTGTCACGGATCTCTGGGGTTCACATACTTTCACACAGTTTGTCACGGATCTCTGGGGTTCACATACTTTCACACAGTGTGTCACAGATCTCTGGGGTTCACATACTTTCACACGGTGTGTCACAGATCTCTGGGGTTCACATACTTACTGACTGCAGGGATAGGCTCCGCCCCCTACAGAAGATGGATGTTGATCAGAGGAAAAGATGAAACCAGGTTTTCTTCTTCTGATTATTGCACCAGACTCCAGAGTCATGTGAATGCTGTGAGTTTGCTGCCCCCTGGCGACATTAAGCTGTAACTACACAGTTCAGTCTGCAGCTGACCTCCAGCCACAGAAGATATTCTCATGTTCACTCTGGTGGGATTCATAGTATTTAACCACCTGGGCCCACAGTCAGCCCATCTTTTACCCACATACAAGTGTTGGCTGGGATCTGGGCGGAGTTAGAAATGACAGGAATGAAAGAAGAAACAAACAGTTTCTGTCCGACTGGTTAGAGATGAATTCGCTGATGTTTGTTCAACACGTGACCCGAACCCTGATGACTCATTCAGAGACGAATCACAGCAAATAAAAGGAGACACAGTCACATGACCTCAGTCAACATGTACAATAATTTAATCTATTAATTAATATATTAGATCTTAGATCAGATTTATCAAAGTAAAACATGAAAGTGCACCACATCCATCCAATAAAAACACAGATTTCCACCCGGTCAGGAGGAGGAGTCGGGTCGGCTGCCGCTGAGCTCCACAGGGAATAAAGGTGTGTCGGCAGGTAGAACAGGTTTGGGTTAGGCTGGGCAGAGAGCTTCACTGGCTGAGACAAACGCAGAGAGAGTCAGATGAGTCGACGTGTTTCACAGGTAAAGACTTTACTTTTACCAAAGAGAAGAAGAAGAAGTCGGACTCCCTGTAAGCAACGAAAGATTCAAGGAGAAAACACACCTGCAGAGCCCGTACAGGTGAGTCTGCTGAACCCTAACCCTAACCCAGGTGAGTCAGCTGAACCCCTAACCCTAACCCAGGTGAGTCAGCTGAACCCCTAACCCTAACCCAGGTGAGTCAGCTGAACCCCTAACCCTAACCCAGGTGAGTCAGCTGAACCCTAACCCTACCAGAACCAGCAATGCATCCACCTGGATGGATCTCTGGGGTTCACATACTTTCAGGACCTGAAGGCCACTATTAGGCAACCTGGGGTCAATAAGGATGGGTGTGAGGAGAAAGGATGCGGATCCTTGGAAATCAAAACTTAATTTATTTTCACTAAAGGTTTTAACAGAAAGTGCGGCTGAGCCGGATATCAAAAACTAAACGAGACTGTGAAAACAAAACAAAGGACTTGACTTGGCATGGAAAAACTTAGCTGGCTGTGACTTGGACCATGGATGACGGAGAAGGATCTGACTATGAAGATGGAAAGACCTGGGGACTAAATACTGTGGAGGGTGATTAGTGATAGAGGCTGATGGGGAAAACACAGGTGAGGGACGTGAGGCTGATGGCAGGGCAGGAGAGGGTGGCATGACATGGAAAAAACTAAACACAAGACCTGAACCTAAACATGAGAAAACTAAGAACTTAAGCAGAAACTAAAAACATGGCAAAAACCCACAGACATGAAACCTGGGGTCCCATCCCAGCCCAGAGGGCTACAGGCTGACCGCCTCACCCAATACTGTGTTTTGTTGTTATATTTTTGTATTATTATTAATTTTAATCTTTTTTTTTTTAACTTAACATCAATTCCTGTCCAGGGACTACAGATGAAAATTAGCCTTGTGGCTATAATATGGCTCAATTGTATGTTGTGCACTGTTCCTGTTAAATAAACATTAAACTAAACTCCATGCTGTAATGCTTTATGTAATGAAGTTATACTAGTTTCACTTTCTGAAATGAGTGACAAAATTGTTTTAACTTTTAATCACAATATTCTATTTTTTTAGCTGTGCTTGTAATATAAGTTTCAGGTCCAAAGATAACGACTTCAGTTTGTCTGAATTTAGAAGCAGACAGTTCTGAGTCATCCAGGTCTTTATGTCTTTAAGACATGCTTGTAGTCTGACCAACCTATTGGGTTCATCTGGTTTTATAGATAAGTACAGCTGAGTATCATCAGCATAGCAATGGAAATTTATGCCATGCTGTCTAATAATGTTACCCAATGGAAGCATGTATGAAGTGAAAAGAATCGGTCCAAGCACAGAAGAGTCAGTCAGTTGGATCAGAGGTCAGTCGGCTGGTTCAGAGGTCAGTCGGCTGGTTCAGAGGTCAGTCGGTTGGATCAGAGGTCAGTCAGTTTGATCAGAGGTCAGTCGGCTGGATCAGAGGTCAGTCGGCTGGTTCAGAGGTCAGTCGGCTGGATCAGAGGTCAGTCGGCTGGTTCAGAGGTCAGTCGGCTGGATCAGAGGTCAGTCGGCTGGATCAGAGGTCAGTCGGCTGGATCAGAGGTCAGTCGGCTGGATCAGAGGTCAGTCAGCTGGATCAGAGGTCAGTCAGCTGATCCCAGGTGTTATGAGGTAATGATGACATGGTTTCCCGGGTTACAGGACTCATTTCTGACATTCTGTCTCCATCTTGCCTTCACAGGGTCTCTGACCCACGCAGCATCGGCTCCTCTGATTGGTCCGCTTTGTTTTGGGGAACATGTCATCAAACATCAACGTCTCGCTGGAAAACCCGTACGGTCAGGTGACCATTCCCCGAGCTAAGCTCCGCCCCGCTGATGACAGCACGGTGATAGCCAATCCAGCGGCTCTGCACAGCGACGATGGGAATCCGTACGGCGTGAAAAGCTCTGCCCCCCCGCCGCCGTACACGGTGAAGGAAGACGGAGGGGCGGAGGAGGAAGGAGGGCGGTGCCCCGCCTGCTGCTACCGCTGCAGGAGGAAGTGACATCACGGATTTATTTATTTAGGAGCCAAGGAGAGAAGGAAGCTGCCTCGGCATTTATTTCTGACATCCTAACTGACCCACACCAAGGTCAAAGCTCAAAGGTCAAAGGTCACCGAGATGTAGGCGGATCTCCTGAGGAGGACGAGATGTTTAGCTGAGCTGCACCAACATCCGAATAAAGAACGTTTCATTCAGGGGTTTTCTCATCGTGTCAGAAACAGAAAAAATAATAATTTTTAAGAACAATTGATCGATTTATTCGATACTGATCACTGATCAAATATATTGACGAACCTATTGATTGTATATTTGTAATGGTTTCACTTTAAAATGGTTTCTTTTATTCTAACTTGTTTGAATCAGAACTAATCTGTTATAAAGTATAATATCGATCACTTTATCAATGAACTAATCAGGCTCTTTCAGGTTTGTCCTGAACAGAAATAATTTAGTAGCTTTAATGAAGTTATGAGACACATGAAACAGCTGGAAAACATATCTCGTCTGTTCAGACCTGTAAATACGACTCATAACGGCGTCCTGTGAGGCTCCGCCTCCACAAGCACCAGTCGCCTGATACCAGAGGCCTCACAAGGTTGTGTTGTCATGGCGATGCGTAGATTTTAACTTTAAACGGTAAATGGGATGGACATTTATGGACTTGTCCTTCAGATCCAGGACATTAAAAACAGTTTTTCCACGTTTAAATATATTATAATTATCTTAGTCTTTAAAGAATGAGTGAAATGAAATGATTGTGACAGTAGATAGTTTATGATGACGTAAAATGGAACTAAATAAATGGATTATTACATGTTACATGAGACCCGCTGCTTTGTTTATGTTCACTTTCTCTTCTCTAACATGGCTTTTACAGATGTTTATAGATTTATTTTATACTTTAATCAATGTAAATCTAAGACAATATTCATTTTGTTCTCCCAGGATGAATGAAAATGTTCAGAATTTAGGAGTTAGATTGTTGATGGAAGCTTCCAAGTTTCAGGTCCGAGCTTCAGGTTCAAGCTTCATTGGGTTTGGGTTAGGAAGCCCTTCATTGGGTTAGGGTTAGGGTTAGGAAGCCCTTCATTGGGTTAGGGTTAGGGTTAGGGTTAGGAAGCTCTTCATTGGGTTAGGGTTAGGAAGCCCTTCATTGGGTTAGGGTTAGGGTTAGGAAGCTCTTCATTGGGTTAGGGTTAGGAAGCCCTTCATTGGGTTAGGGTTAGGGTTAGGAAGGGTTAGGGTTAGGAAGCTCTTCATTGGGTTAGGGTTAGGAAGCTCTTCATTGGGTTAGGGTTAGGGTTAGGAAGGGTTAGGGTTAGGAAGCTCTTCATTGGGTTAGGGTTAGGAAGCCCTTCATTGGGTTAGGGTTAGGGTTAGGAAGCTCTTCATTGGGTTAGGGTTAGGAAGCCCTTCATTGGGTTAGGGTTAGGAAGCTCTTCGTTGGGTTAGGGTTAGGGTTAGGAAGGGTTAGGGTTAGGAAGCCCTTCATTGGGTTAGGGTTAGGGAGCTCTTCATTGGGTTAGGGTTAGGAAGCTCTTCATTGGGTTTGGGTTAGGAAGCCCTTCATTGGGTTAGGGTTAGGAAGCTCTTCATTGGGTTAGGGTTAGGAAGCCCTTCATTGGGTTAGGGTTAGGAAGCTCTTCATTGGGTTAGGGTTAGGAAGCTCTTCATTGGGTTTGGGTTAGGAAGCTTTTCATTGGGTGGGGTTAGGAAGCTCTTTATTGGGTTAGGGTTAGGGTTAGGAAGCTCTTCATTGGGTTTGGGTTAGGAAGCTCTTCATTGGGTTAGGGTTAGGGTTAGGAAGCTCTTCATTGGGTTTGGGTTAGGAAGCTCTTCATTGGGTAGGGTTTGGGTTAGGAAGCTCTTCATTGGGTGGGGTTAGGAAGCCCTTCATTGGGTTAGGGTTAGGGTTAGGAAGCTCTTCATTGGGTTAGGGTTTGGGTTAGGAAGCTCTTCATTGGGTTAGGGTTAGGGTTAGGAAGCTCTTCATTGGGTTAGGGTTAGGAAGCTCTTCATTGGGTTTGGGTTAGGAAGCTCTTCATTGGGTAGGGTTTGGGTTAGGAAGCTCTTCATTGGGTTTGGGTTAGGAAGCTCTTCATTGGGTTTGGGTTAGGAAGCTCTTCATTGGGTAGGGTTTGGGTTAGGAAGCTCTTCATTGGGTTAGGGTTAGGAAGCTCTTCATTGGGTTTGGGTTAGGAAGCTCTTCATTGGGTAGGGTTTGGGTTAGGAAGCTCTTCATTGGGTTAGGGTTAGGAAGCTCTTCATTGGGTTTGGGTTAGGAAGCTCTTCATTGGGTAGGGTTTGGGTTAGGAAGCTCTTCATTGGGTTTGGGTTAGGAAGCTCTTCATTGGGTTAGGGTTAGGAAGCTCTTCATTGGGTAGGGTTTGGGTTAGGAAGCTCTTCATTGGGTTTGGGTTAGGAAGCTCTTCATTGGGTTTGGGTTAGGAAGCTCTTCATTGGGTAGGGTTTGGGTTAGGAAGCTCTTCATTGGGTGGGGTTAGGAAGCCCTTCATTGGGTTAGGGTTAGGGTTAGGAAGCTCTTCATTGGGTTAGGGTTTGGGTTAGGAAGCTCTTCATTGGGTTAGGGTTAGGGTTAGGAAGCTCTTCATTGGGTTAGGGTTAGGAAGCTCTTCATTGGGTTTGGGTTAGGAAGCTCTTCATTGGGTAGGGTTTGGGTTAGGAAGCTCTTCATTGGGTTTGGGTTAGGAAGCTCTTCATTGGGTTTGGGTTAGGAAGCTCTTCATTGGGTAGGGTTTGGGTTAGGAAGCTCTTCATTGGGTTAGGGTTAGGAAGCTCTTCATTGGGTTTGGGTTAGGAAGCTCTTCATTGGGTAGGGTTTGGGTTAGGAAGCTCTTCATTGGGTTTGGGTTAGGAAGCTCTTCATTGGGTTTGGGTTAGGAAGCTCTTCATTGGGTAGGGTTTGGGTTAGGAAGCTCTTCATTGGGTTAGGGTTTGGGTTAGGAAGCTCTTCATTAGGTGGGGTTAGGAAGCTCTTCATTGGGTTAGGGTTAGGGTTAGGAAGCTCTTCATTGGGTTTGGGTTAGGAAGCTCTTCATTGGGTAGGGTTTGGGTTAGGAAGCTCTTCATTGGGTTAGGGTTAGGAAGCTCTTCATTGGGTTTGGGTTAGGAAGCTCTTCATTGGGTAGGGTTTGGGTTAGGAAGCTCTTCATTGGGTTTGGGTTAGGAAGCTCTTCATTGGGTTAGGGTTAGGAAGCTCTTCATTGGGTTTGGGTTAGGAAGCTCTTCATTGGGTAGGGTTAGGAAGCTTTTCATTGGGTGGGGTTAGGAAGCTCTTCATTGGGTTAGGGTTAGGGTTAGGAAGCTCTTCATTGGGTTTGGGTTAGGAAGCTCTTCATTGGGTGGGGTTAGGAAGCTCTTCATTGGGTTTGGGTTAGGAAGCTCTTCATTGGGTTTGGGTTAGGAAGCTCTTCATTGGGTAGGGTTTGGGTTAGGAAGCTCTTCATTGGGTTAGGGTTTGGGTTAGGAAGCTCTTCATTAGGTGGGGTTAGGAAGCTCTTCATTGGGTTAGGGTTAGGGTTAGGAAGCTCTTCATTGGGTTTGGGTTAGGAAGCTCTTCATTGGGTAGGGTTTGGGTTAGGAAGCTCTTCATTGGGTTAGGGTTAGGAAGCTCTTCATTGGGTTTGGGTTAGGAAGCTCTTCATTGGGTAGGGTTTGGGTTAGGAAGCTCTTCATTGGGTGGGGTTAGGAAGCCCTTCATTGGGTTAGGGTTAGGGTTAGGAAGCTCTTCATTGGGTTAGGGTTTGGGTTAGGAAGCTCTTCATTGGGTTAGGGTTAGGGTTAGGAAGCTCTTCATTGGGTTAGGGTTAGGAAGCTCTTCATTGGGTTTGGGTTAGGAAGCTCTTCATTGGGTAGGGTTTGGGTTAGGAAGCTCTTCATTGGGTTTGGGTTAGGAAGCTCTTCATTGGGTTTGGGTTAGGAAGCTCTTCATTGGGTAGGGTTTGGGTTAGGAAGCTCTTCATTGGGTTAGGGTTAGGAAGCTCTTCATTGGGTTTGGGTTAGGAAGCTCTTCATTGGGTAGGGTTTGGGTTAGGAAGCTCTTCATTGGGTTTGGGTTAGGAAGCTCTTCATTGGGTTTGGGTTAGGAAGCTCTTCATTGGGTAGGGTTTGGGTTAGGAAGCTCTTCATTGGGTTAGGGTTTGGGTTAGGAAGCTCTTCATTAGGTGGGGTTAGGAAGCTCTTCATTGGGTTAGGGTTAGGGTTAGGAAGCTCTTCATTGGGTTTGGGTTAGGAAGCTCTTCATTGGGTAGGGTTTGGGTTAGGAAGCTCTTCATTGGGTTAGGGTTAGGAAGCTCTTCATTGGGTTTGGGTTAGGAAGCTCTTCATTGGGTTTGGGTTAGGAAGCTCTTCATTGGGTTAGGGTTAGGAAGCTCTTCATTGGTTTAGGGTTAGGAAGCCCTTCATTGGGTTAGGGTTAGGAAGCTCTTCATTGGGTTAGGGTTAGGAAGCTCTTCATTGGGTTAGGGTTAGGGTTAGGAAGCTCTTCATTGGGTTAGGGTTAGGAAGCTCTTCATTGGGTTAGGGTTAGGAAGCCCTTCATTGGGTTAGGGTTAGGAAGCTCTTCATTGGGTTAGGGTTAGGAAGCTCTTCATTGGGTTTGGGTTAGGAAGCTTTTCATTGGGTGGGGTTAGGAAGCTCTTTATTGGGTTAGGGTTAGGGTTAGGAAGCTCTTCATTGGGTTTGGGTTAGGAAGCTCTTCATTGGGTTAGGGTTAGGGTTAGGAAGCTCTTCATTGGGTTTGGGTTAGGAAGCTCTTCATTGGGTAGGGTTTGGGTTAGGAAGCTCTTCATTGGGTGGGGTTAGGAAGCCCTTCATTGGGTTAGGGTTAGGGTTAGGAAGCTCTTCATTGGGTTAGGGTTTGGGTTAGGAAGCTCTTCATTGGGTTAGGGTTAGGGTTAGGAAGCTCTTCATTGGGTTAGGGTTAGGAAGCTCTTCATTGGGTTTGGGTTAGGAAGCTCTTCATTGGGTAGGGTTTGGGTTAGGAAGCTCTTCATTGGGTTTGGGTTAGGAAGCTCTTCATTGGGTTTGGGTTAGGAAGCTCTTCATTGGGTAGGGTTTGGGTTAGGAAGCTCTTCATTGGGTTAGGGTTAGGAAGCTCTTCATTGGGTTTGGGTTAGGAAGCTCTTCATTGGGTAGGGTTTGGGTTAGGAAGCTCTTCATTGGGTTAGGGTTAGGAAGCTCTTCATTGGGTTTGGGTTAGGAAGCTCTTCATTGGGTAGGGTTTGGGTTAGGAAGCTCTTCATTGGGTTTGGGTTAGGAAGCTCTTCATTGGGTTAGGGTTAGGAAGCTCTTCATTGGGTAGGGTTTGGGTTAGGAAGCTCTTCATTGGGTTTGGGTTAGGAAGCTCTTCATTGGGTTTGGGTTAGGAAGCTCTTCATTGGGTAGGGTTTGGGTTAGGAAGCTCTTCATTGGGTGGGGTTAGGAAGCCCTTCATTGGGTTAGGGTTAGGGTTAGGAAGCTCTTCATTGGGTTAGGGTTTGGGTTAGGAAGCTCTTCATTGGGTTAGGGTTAGGGTTAGGAAGCTCTTCATTGGGTTAGGGTTAGGAAGCTCTTCATTGGGTTTGGGTTAGGAAGCTCTTCATTGGGTAGGGTTTGGGTTAGGAAGCTCTTCATTGGGTTTGGGTTAGGAAGCTCTTCATTGGGTTTGGGTTAGGAAGCTCTTCATTGGGTAGGGTTTGGGTTAGGAAGCTCTTCATTGGGTTAGGGTTAGGAAGCTCTTCATTGGGTTTGGGTTAGGAAGCTCTTCATTGGGTAGGGTTTGGGTTAGGAAGCTCTTCATTGGGTTAGGGTTAGGAAGCTCTTCATTGGGTTTGGGTTAGGAAGCTCTTCATTGGGTAGGGTTTGGGTTAGGAAGCTCTTCATTGGGTTTGGGTTAGGAAGCTCTTCATTGGGTTTGGGTTAGGAAGCTCTTCATTGGGTAGGGTTTGGGTTAGGAAGCTCTTCATTGGGTGGGGTTAGGAAGCCCTTCATTGGGTTAGGGTTAGGGTTAGGAAGCTCTTCATTGGGTTAGGGTTTGGGTTAGGAAGCTCTTCATTGGGTTAGGGTTAGGGTTAGGAAGCTCTTCATTGGGTTAGGGTTAGGAAGCTCTTCATTGGGTTTGGGTTAGGAAGCTCTTCATTGGGTAGGGTTTGGGTTAGGAAGCTCTTCATTGGGTTTGGGTTAGGAAGCTCTTCATTGGGTTTGGGTTAGGAAGCTCTTCATTGGGTAGGGTTTGGGTTAGGAAGCTCTTCATTGGGTTAGGGTTAGGAAGCTCTTCATTGGGTTTGGGTTAGGAAGCTCTTCATTGGGTAGGGTTTGGGTTAGGAAGCTCTTCATTGGGTTTGGGTTAGGAAGCTCTTCATTGGGTTTGGGTTAGGAAGCTCTTCATTGGGTAGGGTTTGGGTTAGGAAGCTCTTCATTGGGTTAGGGTTTGGGTTAGGAAGCTCTTCATTAGGTGGGGTTAGGAAGCTCTTCATTGGGTTAGGGTTAGGGTTAGGAAGCTCTTCATTGGGTTTGGGTTAGGAAGCTCTTCATTGGGTAGGGTTTGGGTTAGGAAGCTCTTCATTGGGTTAGGGTTAGGAAGCTCTTCATTGGGTTTGGGTTAGGAAGCTCTTCATTGGGTAGGGTTTGGGTTAGGAAGCTCTTCATTGGGTTTGGGTTAGGAAGCTCTTCATTGGGTTAGGGTTAGGAAGCTCTTCATTGGGTTTGGGTTAGGAAGCTCTTCATTGGGTAGGGTTAGGAAGCTTTTCATTGGGTGGGGTTAGGAAGCTCTTCATTGGGTTAGGGTTAGGGTTAGGAAGCTCTTCATTGGGTTTGGGTTAGGAAGCTCTTCATTGGGTGGGGTTAGGAAGCTCTTCATTGGGTTTGGGTTAGGAAGCTCTTCATTGGGTTTGGGTTAGGAAGCTCTTCATTGGGTAGGGTTTGGGTTAGGAAGCTCTTCATTGGGTTAGGGTTTGGGTTAGGAAGCTCTTCATTAGGTGGGGTTAGGAAGCTCTTCATTGGGTTAGGGTTAGGGTTAGGAAGCTCTTCATTGGGTTTGGGTTAGGAAGCTCTTCATTGGGTAGGGTTTGGGTTAGGAAGCTCTTCATTGGGTTAGGGTTAGGAAGCTCTTCATTGGGTTTGGGTTAGGAAGCTCTTCATTGGGTAGGGTTTGGGTTAGGAAGCTCTTCATTGGGTGGGGTTAGGAAGCCCTTCATTGGGTTAGGGTTAGGGTTAGGAAGCTCTTCATTGGGTTAGGGTTTGGGTTAGGAAGCTCTTCATTGGGTTAGGGTTAGGGTTAGGAAGCTCTTCATTGGGTTAGGGTTAGGAAGCTCTTCATTGGGTTTGGGTTAGGAAGCTCTTCATTGGGTAGGGTTTGGGTTAGGAAGCTCTTCATTGGGTTTGGGTTAGGAAGCTCTTCATTGGGTTTGGGTTAGGAAGCTCTTCATTGGGTAGGGTTTGGGTTAGGAAGCTCTTCATTGGGTTAGGGTTAGGAAGCTCTTCATTGGGTTTGGGTTAGGAAGCTCTTCATTGGGTAGGGTTTGGGTTAGGAAGCTCTTCATTGGGTTTGGGTTAGGAAGCTCTTCATTGGGTTTGGGTTAGGAAGCTCTTCATTGGGTAGGGTTTGGGTTAGGAAGCTCTTCATTGGGTTAGGGTTTGGGTTAGGAAGCTCTTCATTAGGTGGGGTTAGGAAGCTCTTCATTGGGTTAGGGTTAGGGTTAGGAAGCTCTTCATTGGGTTTGGGTTAGGAAGCTCTTCATTGGGTAGGGTTTGGGTTAGGAAGCTCTTCATTGGGTTAGGGTTAGGAAGCTCTTCATTGGGTTTGGGTTAGGAAGCTCTTCATTGGGTAGGGTTTGGGTTAGGAAGCTCTTCATTGGGTTTGGGTTAGGAAGCTCTTCATTGGGTTAGGGTTAGGAAGCTCTTCATTGGGTTTGGGTTAGGAAGCTCTTCATTGGGTAGGGTTAGGAAGCTTTTCATTGGGTGGGGTTAGGAAGCTCTTCATTGGGTTAGGGTTAGGGTTAGGAAGCTCTTCATTGGGTTTGGGTTAGGAAGCTCTTCATTGGGTGGGGTTAGGAAGCTCTTCATTGGGTTTGGGTTAGGAAGCTCTTCATTGGGTTTGGGTTAGGAAGCTCTTCATTGGGTAGGGTTTGGGTTAGGAAGCTCTTCATTGGGTTAGGGTTTGGGTTAGGAAGCTCTTCATTAGGTGGGGTTAGGAAGCTCTTCATTGGGTTAGGGTTAGGGTTAGGAAGCTCTTCATTGGGTTTGGGTTAGGAAGCTCTTCATTGGGTAGGGTTTGGGTTAGGAAGCTCTTCATTGGGTTAGGGTTAGGAAGCTCTTCATTGGGTTTGGGTTAGGAAGCTCTTCATTGGGTAGGGTTTGGGTTAGGAAGCTCTTCATTGGGTTTGGGTTAGGAAGCTCTTCATTGGGTTAGGGTTAGGAAGCTCTTCATTGGGTTTGGGTTAGGAAGCTCTTCATTGGGTAGGGTTAGGAAGCTTTTCATTGGGTGGGGTTAGGAAGCTCTTCATTGGGTTAGGGTTAGGGTTAGGAAGCTCTTCATTGGGTTTGGGTTAGGAAGCTCTTCATTGGGTGGGGTTAGGAAGCTCTTCATTGGGTTTGGGTTAGGAAGCTCTTCATTGGGCTTGGGTTAGGAAGCTCTTCATTGGGTAGGGTTTGGGTTAGGAAGCTCTTCATTGGGTGGGGTTAGGAAGCCCTTCATTGGGTTAGGGTTAGGGTTAGGAAGCTCTTCATTGGGTTAGGGTTTGGGTTAGGAAGCTCTTCATTGGGTAGGGTTTGGGTTAGGAAGCTCTTCATTGGGTTTGGGTTAGGAAGCTCTTCATTGGGTTTGGGTTAGGAAGCTCTTCATTGGGTTTGGGTTAGGAAGCTCTTCATTGGGTTAGGGTTAGGAAGCTCTTCATTGGGTTTGGGTTAGGAAGCTCTTCATTGGGTAGGGTTAGGAAGCTTTTCATTGGGTGGGGTTAGGAAGCTCTTCATTGGGTTAGGGTTAGGGTTAGGAAGCTCTTCATTGGGTTTGGGTTAGGAAGCTCTTCATTGGGTGGGGTTAGGAAGCTCTTCATTGGGTTTGGGTTAGGAAGCTCTTCATTGGGTTTGGGTTAGGAAGCTCTTCATTGGGTAGGGTTTGGGTTAGGAAGCTCTTCATTGGGTTAGGGTTTGGGTTAGGAAGCTCTTCATTAGGTGGGGTTAGGAAGCTCTTCATTGGGTTAGGGTTAGGGTTAGGAAGCTCTTCATTGGGTTTGGGTTAGGAAGCTCTTCATTGGGTAGGGTTTGGGTTAGGAAGCTCTTCATTGGGTTAGGGTTAGGAAGCTCTTCATTGGGTTTGGGTTAGGAAGCTCTTCATTGGGTAGGGTTTGGGTTAGGAAGCTCTTCATTGGGTTTGGGTTAGGAAGCTCTTCATTGGGTTAGGGTTAGGAAGCTCTTCATTGGGTTTGGGTTAGGAAGCTCTTCATTGGGTAGGGTTAGGAAGCTTTTCATTGGGTGGGGTTAGGAAGCTCTTCATTGGGTTAGGGTTAGGGTTAGGAAGCTCTTCATTGGGTTTGGGTTAGGAAGCTCTTCATTGGGTGGGGTTAGGAAGCTCTTCATTGGGTTTGGGTTAGGAAGCTCTTCATTGGGTTTGGGTTAGGAAGCTCTTCATTGGGTAGGGTTTGGGTTAGGAAGCTCTTCATTGGGTGGGGTTAGGAAGCCCTTCATTGGGTTAGGGTTAGGGTTAGGAAGCTCTTCATTGGGTTAGGGTTTGGGTTAGGAAGCTCTTCATTGGGTAGGGTTTGGGTTAGGAAGCTCTTCATTGGGTTTGGGTTAGGAAGCTCTTCATTGGGTAGGGTTTGGGTTAGGAAGCTCTTCATTGGGTTAGGGTTTGGGTTAGGAAGCTCTTCATTAGGTGGGGTTAGGAAGCTCTTCATTGGGTTAGGGTTAGGGTTAGGAAGCTCTTCATTGGGTTAGGGTTAGGAAGCTCTTCATTGGGTTAGGGTTAGGAAGCTCTTCATTGGTTTAGGGTTAGGAAGCCCTTCATTGGGTTAGGGTTAGGAAGCTCTTCATTGGGTTAGGGTTAGGAAGCCCTTCATTGGGTTAGGGTTAGGAAGCTCTTCATTGGGTTAGGGTTAGGGTTAGGAAGCCCTTCATTGGGTTAGGGTTAGGAAGCTCTTCATTGGGTTAGGGTTAGGAAGCTCTTCATTGGGTAGGGTTTGGGTTAGGAAGCTCTTCATTGGGTTAGGGTTAGGAAGCTCTTCATTGGGTTTGGGTTAGGAAGCTCTTCATTGGGTTTGGGTTAGGAAGCTCTTCATTGGGTTAGGGTTAGGAAGCTCTTCATTGGTTTAGGGTTAGGAAGCCCTTCATTGGGTTAGGGTTAGGAAGCTCTTCATTGGGTTAGGGTTAGGAAGCTCTTCATTGGGTTAGGGTTAGGGTTAGGAAGCTCTTCATTGGGTTAGGGTTAGGAAGCCCTTCATTGGGTTAGGGTTAGGAAGCTCTTCATTGGGTTTGGGTTAGGAAGCTCTTCATTGGGTTAGGGTTAGGAAGCTCTTCATTGGTTTAGGGTTAGGAAGCCCTTCATTGGGTTAGGGTTAGGAAGCTCTTCATTGGGTTTGGGTTAGGAAGCCCTTCATTGGGTTAGGGTTAGGAAGCTCTTCATTGGGTGGGGTTTGGGTTAGGAAGCTCTTCATTGGGTGGGGTTTGGGTTAGGAAGCTCTTCATTGGGTTTGAGTTTGGGTTAGGAAGCTCTTCATTGGGTGGGGTTTGGGTTAGGAAGCTCTTCATTGGGTGGGGTTTGGGTTAGGAAGCTCTTCATTGGGTTAGGGTTAGGAAGCTCTTCATTGTAGTTTGACAAACTAGGGGACACCAAACAGCATCTTGCTTAGGGCCCTCATAAAGCTAGAAACGGCCCTGCCTGAGGACATCTTGGGCTTTTTTGTTTATGTATCTAGCAATGCTTTCACACCTCAGATGAGGATACAACCCTACAGCTAACAATAAGCTACATAGAAGCCTACAGAGTGGTGACGTGTGCTGTTTTAGGGAGACTGATGACCAGATGCACCGCCTCGTTCTGAACCATCAAACACTGAGACGGAATAAAAGGAATGAAGCTCAAAGAAAATACCAAACAGGAACCGAGACTAAACCAGAGCTGAGACTAAGACAGAAGATAGAAAACCAACACAAAATGAATAATACTACTACTACTACTACTACTACTACTACTACTAATAATAATAATAATAATGACAGTGGACTATTCACTTTACATTAAAGACGATTAATCTTCACTTCATACCTGGAGGATCATATAAAGCAGGATTCCTGCTGCTGGCCACAAACATGGAAAACTTTGGAGAAGCTTCGTGGACATTTGGACGTCTTCATCAAATGTTGTTAAATTCATGTGAATTTTCCTTGATTAAAAATCATTTAAAAACACACCCAGTGTTTATATCTGTGTGTGTGTAACACTATGTGTGTCTGTTGCCAGGCAACCTCAGCCTGTCGTGGAGGAGCTGTAACCTGATGAGTCGACACCTGAGAACAGCTGATCAGGTTTCAGGTTATTGATCAGAAACTTTCTCACTTCTTCTCTCCCAGGAGCTCAGATTTATGTTATTTATTATATTTTCTGACTTCTGTTTAAGAGTGGAAATATTTTCTGTGTGATTATTGATTAGTTATCAATCAACTTTAAATTAACTTTAAACAAAGTTATTGTGGACTCATCTTCAGTGTCGAGCATCAACACATCAACTCTGTTCAGGTCGGAAACTGTTGAGCGAGTCGGGCTGAATTATTGATGAAAGTGAGCTTCTCTCTCCGAGGCCGAGACGGAAGAGGGACGGAGAGAAGGGGAGGAAGAGAGAGAACACAGAGAGGAGAAGAAGAAGAACCACAAGAGACAGAAGAGGGACGGAGAGAAGGGGAGGAAGAGAGAGAACACTGAGAGGAGGAGAAGAAGAAGAACCACAAGAGACAGAAGAGGGACGGAGAGAAGGGGAGGAAGACAAACCGGGAACCAGACCGAGAGAACGACAAAAAGAGGAGAAGAAGAAGAACCACAGGAGACAGAAGAGGAGAAGAAGAAGAACCACAGGAGACAGAAGAGGGACGGAGAGAAGGGGAGGAAGACAAACCGGGAACCAGACCGAGAGAACGACAAAAAGAGGAGAAGAAGAAGAACCACAGGAGACAGAAGAGGAGAAGAAGAAGAACCACAGGAGACAAAAAGAGAAGAAGAAGAGCCACAGGAGACAGAAGAGGAGAAGAAGAAGAACCACAGGAGACAGAAGAGGGACGGAGAGAAGGGGAGGAAGACAAACCGGGAACCAGGTCGAGAGAACGACAAAAAGAGGAGAAGAAGAACCACAAGAGACAGAAGAGGGACGGAGAGAAGGGGAGGAAGACAAACCGGGAACCAGGTCGAGAGAACGACAAAAAGAGGAGAAGAAGAAGAACCACAGGAGACTAAAAGAGGAGAAGAAGAAAAGATGCAACATGGAAATCAAAGAGTGAATCAGTGAGAACTGATGAAGAACCACAGAAGAAGAGAAAAGGGAAGAATAAAAGAGAATATGTAAGCAAAAGAAGAAGAAGACGCAATAGGTGGAAATACCAGGTGAGTATCTGCCCCAACCAATCAGACGGCAGCAGCTTTTACAAAGAAAATGATTCAGTTTGTTTCTGTTTTCTGTCAGATCCAGTTCAGATCTAGTTCAGATCCAGTTCAGATCCAGTTCAGATCCAGTCTTTAAGACAAAAGGTTCTAAACAAGCTTTTCTTTTTTTGCAGTGTGAGGAAAAAATGTCCAACACCAGAAAAGAAGAAGAAGAAGAAGAAGAGAAGCAGGAAGTGACCCCTCCCCCCCCTCCTCCCCCCTCCACTGTTGCCATGGAGACGGTGATGAGGAGGCAGGACCTGGTGTGCATCGTGTGTTTTGGCAGCTACGACCTGGTGAACCGGCTGCCACGCCGCCTCCACTGTGGCCACGCCTTCTGCCAGGCCTGCCTGAGGCGGCTGGACACGGTCATCAATGAGCAGGTGAGCGATGACATCATCAATGAGCAGGTCATCAATGAGCAGGTGAGCGATGACATCATCAGCACGAGGTGCAGGTGAGAGATGACATCATCAATGAGCAGGTGAGCGATGACATCATCAGCTCACCGAGGTGCAGGTACTCCATCGGCCAATCCGACTCTGTGGTCCCTCAGAGCTCCGTCGGGCTGTCGGATACCCAGGCAGTTCCCCTCCCGGTCAGTAGGTGGCGCTACGTTAGACGACCCAGTCTCTTACGTCTATAGTGAAAGTCGCTGATTGGTTGTTCACCTTCCGGCTCCGTTCCTCCTGACAGGGAATGATGGCGACCGAGAGAGAAAGACTGTTGTTGGAGTTGGAGCTCGTTGACCAAATGTTGCCCGGCACACAGTAAACTCTTTCAAAGATAGCGGCGTTGTTGTTCTGAGAGGAGGGAGCTAAACCGGGAAAGGGATTCAGGAAATGATGCTGTTAGCCGACCAATCACAACCCTTGTGGTCTCCGCGAGTCTCCGCCTCCTCGACGGATAGAAAGGAGAGCGTCTTCAGGAGGGTCTTCCTCTTTCCCGGACGACCATAAATCAGGCTTAAAGGGGAACTCCAGTATTTTCAACATTAAGCCTCTTTTCTGAGTCGTCTGCAATGTTTTAGAACCCCCCTCACCGCTTTTTGGATGTTTACTGCTGTCTCCGGTATTTGCCTAATTTTGATTCTTCTCAACCTGCTTCAGAACGGCAAGTCATGTGCATGTCCAGAAAGGTCCGTAAAAGCACCATAAACGTCCGTTTTCAAAATCATCAGCTCACCGGAGTGGTTACTGGTGTGCACTGGTAATCCATATCACATTTCGTTGCGAAAAGTTGCTTCTGTCGTGTTTTATTTGACATTTTGTAAATCCCATTGAGTTCTATGGAAGACTGGATGTTCGTTGATATTACTCCGCCACCGAAAACCGGAAAGAGGAGATGTTTGTAGTTCTCTCGCACCGGAAAAAAAGAAATAATACGAAGAAATTTACAAAGAATATATAATCTGCTCCAACTTTCTTCAGATGCTTTGAACACAGTCTCTCACTGGCGTACTGATTACTGACTGCCTACTTCCTCTATTTATTTACGTGCCGAAGGACAATGAACAATCGCCATCAATGGCGCCATCAAGTGGTGTGGAGAATAGCAAGTCAGATTAAACTGCTGAGCGGAAGTTTATCCACGGCTGTGAGGTGGCTAAGAAAATAGTTCGAGCATGAACGAGCTGCCAAATAAAACACGACAGAAGCAACTTTTCGCAACGAAATGTGATATGGATTACCAGTGCACACCAGTAACCACTCCGGTGAGTTGATTATATTGAAAACGGACGTTTATGGTGCTTTTACGGACCTTTCTGGACATGCACATGACTTGCCGTTCTGAAGCAGGTTGAGAAGAATCAAAATTAGGCAAATACCGGAGACAGCAGTAAAGATCAAAAAAGCGGTGAGGGGGGTTCTAAAACATTGCAGACGACTCAGAAAAGAGGCTTAATGTTGAAAATACCGCAGTTATCCTTTAAGAGTAGCTAAGCTGTCTTTGATGGTTTCCAACCCCACGGGTTGCAGAAGCAGAAGTCTCTCTCTGAGTACTCCAGGCTGTCGGCGCCCCAGTTGTAAGACGGACATTAGGAGGTAGGGTGGATAACCAGAGAAAGACCAGCTGGATGTTGGTTCTACCAACACTCCCTTTTGTAACCAGCTTGAGACGAGTGTCTCCTCTTATTTTCCATCATAACAACCCAAGCTCTGCCTCCATGTCTGGTGCCCCAAACAGAGAAGATCCCAGAACCACAGGCCCAGTGCGTCCAGTTTCACCAGGAAGTTCAGGAGCATCTGATTAAACCTTTAGTGACCTCTATCCTGAGGAGAATAAGAGGCTGCGACACAAACGTGCTGAACCTGAGCTCTACGTGTTGCATCCCGGGCGATCCAGTGAAAACACACAACCAGACTTATCAGCAGCTGTAGTAAATTTGTGGTAAAATGTAGTAATGGTACCTCCATTACCAATAATTGTAGTTGTACTATACATTGTAGCAGTCATACAGTCTTTCTCTCGGTCGCCATCGTTCACTGTGAGGAGGAACGGAGCCGGAAGGTGAACAGTCAATCAGCCACTTTCACCATAGATGTAAGAGATTGGGTCGTCTAACGTAGCGGCACCTACTGATCGGGAGGTGAACTGCCTTGGGTATCCGACAGCCCGACGGAGAACTCTGAAAGGTTTAAAGCCTCTGAGGGACCACGAAGTCGGATTGGCAAATGGAGTAGCATACCGAGGCCCTTACAGTAAGGCTGTTAAAGGTGGCCCTGAATGTGTTAACCTCATTAAACAGATGTACTCTGAGACCTCCATCTTTATCAGAAACATGCAAAACTTAGAAATGTGTCAGCTGGGTGTTAAAGTGAGTCCTCCTCCTCCAGGTGTGGATCCCGTGTCCTCAGTGTCGGCAGAACACTCCCAGGCCCAGAGGCGGAGCCGCGGGTCTGGACCTGGATTTGGCCTCCTTTCTGGGAGTGAAGGCCCAGCAGACCTGCACCTCCTCCTGCTCCTCGTCCTCCTGGAGCTCCAGCCGCAGGGAGGGGACGCCGGCTGCACACACGGCCCAGGATGGCAAGCTGTGGCTGGGGAAGGAGGCTGCAGATGACAGCTGGTCCCACGGAGGCTTGGCCGAGCCACGCTTCCATCGCTACAGCAACTGCTGCCCGCCGTCGTCCTATTGGCTGTGCTGCTGGTTCTGCTGCCCTGGGCGGGGCTAACGGGGGGGGGGGGACCAATGGGAGTCTACTAGTGAGACAGGAATGGACCAATGGGAGTCTACCAGTGCGACAGGAATGGACCAATGGGAGTCTACCAGTGCGAAAGGAATGGACCAATGGGAGTCTACCAGCGCGACAGGAATGGACCAATGGGAGTCTAACAGCGCGACAGGAATGGACCAATGGGAGTGCATCTGTCTGTCTTTCATGTTGTTAATGTGTTCAAATAAAATACTTTCACAAAAACACAGAGAAAAGGAGAATGTTTAATATTTTATTAAAATCAACAGAATATCAGGATGAATATTTAAAGCCTCCACGGAGCTCCACGGGTAACGAGTTGGCAGAGCTCCACGGGTAACGAGTTGGCAGAGCTCCAGGGGTAACGAGTTGGCAGAGCTCCAGGGGTAACGAGTTGGCAGAGCTCCACGGGTAACGAGTTGGCAGAGCTCCACGGGTAACGAGTTGGCAGAGCTCCAGGGGTAACGAGTTGGCAGATCTCCACGGGTAACGAGTTGGCAGATCTCCAGGGGTAACGAGTTGGCAGAGCTCCACGGGTAACGAGTTGGCAGATCTCCACGGGTAACGAGTTGGCAGAGCTCCACGGGTAACGAGTTGGCAGATCTCCACGGGTAACGAGTTGGCAGATCTCCACGGGTAACGAGTTGGCAGATCTCCAGGGGTAACGAGTTGGCAGAGCTCCACGGGTAACGAGTTGGCAGATCTCCAGGGGTAACGAGTTGGCAGAGCTCCACGGGTAACGAGTTGGCAGATCTCCAGGGGTAACGAGTTGGCAGAGCTCCAGGGGTAACGAGTTGGCAGAGCTCCAGGGGTAACGAGTTGGCAGATCTCCAGGGGTAACGAGTTGGCAGAGCTCCAGGGGTAACGAGTTGGCAGAGCTCCACGGGTAACGAGTTGGCAGATCTCCAGGGGTAACGAGTTGGCAGATCTCCAGGGGTAACGAGTTGGCAGAGCTCCAGGGGTAACGAGTTGGCAGATCTCCAGGGGTAACGAGTTGGCAGAGCTCCACGGGTAACGAGTTGGCAGATCTCCAGGGGTAACGAGTTGGCAGATCTCCAGGGGTAACGAGTTGGCAGAGCTCCAGGGGTAACGAGTTGGCAGATCTCCAGGGGTAACGAGTTGGCAGAGCTCCAGGGGTAACGAGTTGGCAGAGCTCCAGGGGTAACGAGTTGGCAGAGCTCCACGGGTAACGAGTTGGCAGATCTCCACGGTGGTTTATCTGTTTCAGAGTCCCACCATAACCACTAAAGTCTTCCTAAATCTCTCGCATCTCATCTGAACACCACTAAACTTACAGCATGCTCTCTCTTGTTCCTCATATTTTCAACTTTCTGAGAAAATGTGTAAAACTTTCACCACTTTGTTCACCATTTGTATCCATGGTGACGGTCCCACCTTGAAAAGATGTTAAATTCTCACGTCCCTGAAGCTCCGCCCACCTGAACCAGGAAGTTGCTTCGACTCTGCATTGAAACGGTTCCGGCCTGAACACATCTGCATCAGTATCAGGATCACAGCACCGCTTGGAGGACGCCACCTTTACTACCTTACTACTTTGTACCTGAACGCCTCATTGCGTGGGTGATGGTCGCTGCTGGAAGATTCATTTTGTGATGATCCTCTTCCTGGTTCTGGTTCTGATGGACGACTCAGGACTCTTGATTCAAGACTCATGATTTATACCCGACTCACAGCTCAGTCGCTCCCTCTCGGCTTTATTTTGAAGGAAGCGGGAGTTCATTCATTCTGTACATAATTATTTTATTCTAATGGTGCACTGTTGAATGTTAGAAAATTATTATTTTTGCACTATTGTTTAGGTTATTTAAATGTTGTATTTGTGCACATTTTCATTAATTTTATTATATTTTTGCACTGTTTCACACTGAATGTTAATTTATTGGTTATTTGAATTTATTTAGAGAGAAAGAAATTTTACTCCAGCAACACTTGACTCTCTTGTTGACAGCACTATAGTTTCAATGCGTACAGCACTGGACAATGTTGCCCCTCTGAAAAGGAAGGTAATCAGTCAGAAGAGGTTGGCTCCTTGGTATAATTCACAGCTGCGTGCTTTAAAGCAGGCTGCAAGAAAGCTGGAGAGACAGTGGCGTTCCTCTAATTTAGAAGAGTCTCAGTTAGTCTGGAAAGATAGTTTAATAACGTATAAGAAAGCCCTTCGTAAAGCTAGAACTGCTTATTATTCATCATTGATAGAAGAGAATAAGAATAATCCCAGGTTTCTCTTCAGCGCTGTAGCCAGTCTGACTAAAGCCCTATTCGGACGGGACTAGTTCAATGGGGGGGGCGTATGGTAATGTTGGTTAACCAGACGACGCCAGGGAGAAGAAATGACCAATTCGGACGGGACAAGAAATCCCTGTAATATTCATCTAACATGGGAGGAGTTTTCTTGAATATAAAGCATTCTGCTCCAAAATTATTGTATACAAACGCAGAAGACTTTTTTGTTTGTTTACCTGAATGATAAGTATTACTAAAACGTATTGTACAGTATAACAGAACAGAAGATTTATTCATTTCTGACCTTAATGTAAAGTACTGTTCACCAAAAGTTTTGCTCAGGATACTTATTTTACCTGAATGTAAAGTATAGTTTAAAAAAAGGATTGCACAACGAAACTTATTTTCAGCTGTTTGTTAACGTGTCATTTTCTATTTTACACCTAATTGTTTCTCTCTTTAAAAGGATGTGACGACACATTCCGTACTTATTACCGAAGGTCGCATTCGCACGGGATTAGTATTACCTATGGTAGATACTCCGGACCGTTTCACAGGAGGTAGAATTCTCGGCAAAGTTTACCGACATACTCCGCTATCTTTACTGACATGGCGCGTTCGGACGGGACTAGATTTCCCGGCTATTATTACTTTACCCCAGGTCCCCCCATTAAACTAGTCCCGTCCGAATAGGGCTTAAGAGTCCGAGCTCTGCTGAGCCAGTTATTCCTTTAACTCTCAGCAGTGATGATTTCATGAGCTTCTTTATCAATAAAATTGTTTCTATTAGAGAGAAGATTGATGGAGTCCTTCCCACTATTATCAGTGATGTATCATCAAGTACAGCAGCTTTAGAAGTATCTTTAGAACCTGATTTGTATTTAGACGGCTTCTGCCCAGTTGATCTCTCTGAACTAACGACAGCAATAGTCTCTTCTAAACCATCAACTTGTGTTTTAGACCCAATCCCAACCAGACTGATCAAGGAGGTTTTCCCATTAATCAATACTTCCATATTGGATTTGATCAATCTGTCTTTGTTGACAGGATATGTACCTCAGCCTTTTAAGGTTGCTGTAATTAAACCTTTACTTAAAAAACCTACTCTTGATTCAGAAGTGTTGGCTCATTATAGACCTATATCCAATCTCCCTTTTATGTCTAAAGTTCTTTATAAAATAGTTGCAGCTCAGCTTTGTGATCACTTACACAGAAATAATGTGTTTGAAGAGTTTCAGTCAGGATTCAGAGTGCATCATAGCACAGAAACTGCACTGCTGAAAGTTACCAATGATCTCCTCTTAGCCTCTGATAGCGGACTTGTGTCTGTGCTTGTCCTGTTGGATCTCAGTGCTGCATTTGATACGGTCGATCACAGTATCTTATTACACAGACTTGAACATGTTATTGGGATTAAAGGAACTGCATTAGGCTGGTTTAAGTCATATTTATCTGATAGATTTCAGTTTGTTCTTGTAAATGAAGAATCTTCCTCACACACCAGAGTAAGTCATGGAGTTCCTCAGGGTTCTGTGCTTGGACCGATTCTTTTCACTTTACACATGCTTCCATTAGGTAACATTATTAGACAGCATGGCATAAATTTCCATTGCTATGCTGATGATACTCAGCTGTACTTATCTATAAAACCAGATGAAACCAATAGGTTGGTCAGACTACAAGCATGTCTTAAAGACATAAAGACCTGGATGACTCAGAACTGTCTGCTGCTAAATTCAGACAAAACTGAAGTCGTTATCTTTGGACCTGAGCGTTTCAGGGAGAAATTGTCTAGCTATATAGTTACTCTAGATGGTATTTCCTTGGCTTCTAGTTCTACAGTGAGGAACCTTGGAGTTATTTTTGACCAAAACTTATCATTTGACTCGCATATAAAACAGGTTTCTAGGACTGCCTTCTTTCACCTTAGTAATATTGTTAAAATCAGGAACATCTTGTCTCAGAGTGATGCAGAAAAACTAATTCATGCATTTGTTACTTCAAGATTGGACTACTGTAATTCTTTATTATTGGGCTGTCCCACATATTCTCTGAAAAGCCTCCAGCTGATCCAAAATGCTGCAGCCAGAGTTCTGATGAGAACTAACAGGAGAGATCATATTTCTCCAGTTTTAGCTTCTCTTCATTGGCTCCCTGTTAAATTCAGAATAGAATTTAAGATTCTTCTCCTTACATATAAAGCTCTTAATGACCGAGCTCCATCATATCTTAAAGATCTCATTGTAAGATATTTTCCTAACAGAGCACTTCGTTCCCAAACTGCAGGTTTACTTGAGGTTCCCAGAGTTTCTAAAAGTAGAATGGGAGGCAGAGCCTTCAGTTATCAGGCCCCTCTCTGTGGAACCAGCTGCCAGTTTGGGAGGCAGAGCCTTCAGTTATCAGGCCCCTCTCTGTGGAACCAGCTGCCAGTTTGGGAGGCAGAGCCTTCAGTTATCAGGCCCCTCTCTCTGTGGAACTAGCTGCCAGTTTGGGAGGCAGAGCCTTCAGTTATCAGGCCCCTCTCTGTGGAACCAGCTGCCAGTTTGGGAGGCAGAGCCTTCAGTTATCAGGCCCCTCTCTGAGGAACCAGCTGCCAGTTTGGGAGGCAGAGCCTTCAGTTATCAGGCCCCTCTCTGTGGAACCAGCTGCCAGTTTGGGAGGCAGAGCCTTCAGTTATCAGGCCCCTCTCTGTGGAACCAGCTGCCAGTTTGGGAGGCAGAGCCTTCAGTTATCAGGCCCCTCTCTGTGGAACCAGCTGCCAGTTTGGGAGGCAGAGCCTTCAGTTATCAGGCCCCTCTCTGTGGAACCAGCTGCCAGTTTGGGAGGCAGAGCCTTCAGTTATCAGGCCCCTCTCTGTGGAACCAGCTGCCAGTTTGGGAGGCAGAGCCTTCAGTTATCAGGCCCCTCTCTGTGGAACCAGCTGCCAGTTTGGGAGGCAGAGCCTTCAGTTATCAGGCCCCTCTCTATGGGACCAGCTGCCAGTTTGGGAGGCAGAGCCTTCGGTTATCAGGCCCCTCTCTGCGGAACAAGTTGCCAGTTTGGGAGGCAGAGCCTTCAGTTATCAGGCCCCTCTCTGAGGAACCAGCTGCCAGTTTGGGAGGCAGAGCCTTCGGTTATCAGGCCCCTCTCTGTGGAATATGCTGCCAGTAAATGTCCGGGAAGCAGACACCCTCTCTACCTTTTAACCTTTCCCCCTCTCTTTCTGTCTTCTCAAACCCCAGCTGGTCGAGGCGGATGGCCACCCTTCCTGAGTCTGGTTCTGCCAGAGGTTTCTTCCTGTTCAAAGGGAGTCGTTTCTCTCCACAGTCGCCTCAGGCACGCTCAGGATGGGAGATTGGACCGAAAAAGAAAAAGTTTTCAGTGCAATCTGTTGGTTTCCTTAGCTAGGAAATCGTTTTTGAATTGGCTCTATATGAACGAATTGGATTATTTTATGAATAATTATGATTACAATTAATTTAATTCCAATTGGCTTGACTTGGACTTTATTATCTAAGAGATGACATTTGTTGTATTTGGCGCTATATAAATAAAAATGAATTGAATTGAAAGTAAGAAAAACAAATGTTTGGCCTTGGAGACTTCTTGATTTTTAGCCTTTTTCACAATGATTTGGAACTTGTTTGTACATTCCGTGGTGCACACTCTGGGTGACCGATTGGTTTGTGTCTGTTTCCTCCTCGCTCCGCCCCCCCCAGAGTGACATGTTCTATTGTGCTCTATTTTTTTGTTCTTGTGGTTGTTTTACTTTATTTACTTTGTATATTGATCTTATTTGTAAAGCACTTTGAGCTACATTTTATGTATGAAAGGTGCTATGTAAATAAATTTATTATTATTATTAAAGCAATACTATGTAACATTTCTACCTTAAAATAACAGCTTGAAAAAATTTGTGCGGCTAGAATGAGTTTTAATATTACGATTGGCCTGTCTCCTGTGCCCTTCGGGGGTCTGAGTTGGAAAAACTGCGCTATGTAACTTTGCTGAAGCGGCCCGGGAGCTGAGTGGAAGTACTTCGACTTGCTTTCTGGCACACCTACCGCAAAAACAAATAGACCCCTCTCACGCTCCCAGGTACATTTGATTACTCTTACCTTCTCGGTCGACATAGCTTGCACCTTCTGACTCTTCGCCGGTTCGTCAACAAACGTGAAAAGTGAAAGTGAAAGGGTGTTGTATTTACGACAGTGTAACCGTACATTACCTCCAAGCCTGTAGGGGGAGCTCCAGAGTGGGCTTTTTGAGAAGTTACATTGTATTGCTTTAAGTGACTCGAAAACCCGATTCATTTTAGTGAGCGACTCATACAAACTGGAGTCAGTAAAAGGAATCGAGTATCCCATCACACGTGCGCACTTGCGTCCGTGCACACTCGCGTCCGTGCACACTCCTGTCCGTGCACAGCGAACAGAAGTGAAACACCTGAGCAGGTTCACCTGAAGAATGTTTGAGCTTCAGAATAATTTACAGCCACATTCAGCCGCCGCCTTTCAGACTGAACTCGGGGATTTCTCCCGTTACTGATCACTGCTGCCTCTCAGGCTAAACTCGGGGATTTCTCCCGTTATTGATCACTGATCGACACGTTTGAGGAGTAAAAACATATTAATGATCACAGAAAGATTTTACAGAACATTTCATCCCCACAACAACAGAAAGAAGCAAAAAATTAAAGAGAAATTAATCAAAGGTCAGTTTCTGTCAGCCACGCCCCCATCCGCTTCTTTGGCCACGCCCTCCTCCATTGCTTTGGCCACGCCCTCCTGCTCACCGTCCAACCCGCTGCTTTGGCCACGCCCTCCTGCTCGCTGTCCAACCCGCTGCTTTGGCCACGCCCTCATCCATTGCTTTGGCCCCGCCCTCCTGCTCGCAGTCCAACCCGCTGCTTTGGCCACGCCCTCCTGCTCGCCGTCCAACCCGCTGCTTTGGCCACGCCCTCATCCATTGCTTTGGCCACGCCCTCCTGCTCGCAGTCCAACCCGCTGCTTTGGCCACGCCCTCATCCACTGCTTTGGCCACGCCCTCCTGCTCGCTGTCCAACCCGCTGCTTTGGCCACGCCCTCCTGCTCACTGTCCAACCCTCAGCTTTGGCCACGCCCCCCTGCCGGAGCAGGTGACGGTGTGCGGCGGGTCATGTGACATCAGCAGTTAAATTTTAAAGGTTTCTGTTAGCTCAAAGTTTTGTGGACGAGCGACACTGAGACATAAAGAGAGAGAGAGAGAGAGAGAGAGAGAGAGAGGTTTGGCGTTTCCTCCTTCATGAGGCACAAAGCATTCTGGGAGCTTGAGTCCAACATGTCCTTTTAATGTCCTCCACAGAGAAAATGGCGCCCTGAACTCTTCCACCGAGTCCTTCCCACGCCTTGCCCCGCCCCGCCCCGCCCCCTCTGAGCCCGCAGCCAATCACAGGCTGCCGAGGCCTTCCCCCACTCTGATTCGCTGGCCGGGCTGCAGGTTGAAGGTGAAGTCTTTGGGCGCCTCGAACAGCAGAACGATGGTGGAACCCAGGTTGAACTCGCCAACGGCCTGCCCCTTCTGTAAGGCCACGCCCTCTTCACCCGCCGCCTTCAGCACCTGGTCGCCCGCGGCAACGTAGCTGCGGTCGTGGAAGGCGCCTTTCCTGTAGCGCGGCGCGTTGGTCTGCAGCTCCTGAGGACGAGGAAGTCATGTGATCAAACAGGAAGCGTTTACACTGACCGGAGATGTGTGGTTGTTTTTATTCTGTTGTCATGGTAACGGAGAGGTCATGCCTTTCAGTTAAAAATGTCGATGTTTCCACTCGTTTCTATAAATAAAACTATAAATAAATCATGTTTTCAGGTTACCTGGTCAAAGTAAACTCTGATGGAGCCCACGTTCGTCGCTCCGACCGCCGTTAATGAGAAAAAGCCGTGGTGCCATTGGCCGGTGAGCGCCACGCGCTCGTTCAGGCAGAAGAGCTCTTTGACCCAGCGAGCCACGCCCGGGTTCACCGACATCAGCGAGCCTGAGAAGGACGAGAGACACGTGAGGGTTGGGCTGAAGGCGCGGTAGAGACAGGTAAACAGGTACACAGGTAAAGAGGTACACAGGTACACAGGTAAACAGGTACACAGGTAAACAGGTAAACAGGTACACAGGTAAAGAGGTACACAGGTAAACAGGTACACAGGTAAACAGGTACACAGGTAAACAGGTAAACAGGTACACAGGTAAAGAGGTACACAGGTAAAGAGGTACACAGGTAAACAGGTAAACAGGTAAACAGGTACACAGGTACACAGGTGAACAGGTGAAACGGGTAAACAGGTACACAGGTACACAGGTGAACAGGTGAACAGGTACACAGGTAAACAGGTACACAGGTACACAGGTACACAGGTGAACAGGTACACAGGTACACAGGTACACAGGTACACAGGTACACAGGTGAACAGGTGAACAGGTAAACAGGTACACAGGTACACAGGTGAACAGGTACACAGGTACACAGGTGAACAGGTAAACAGGTAAAGAGGTACACAGGTAAAGAGGTACACAGGTAAAGAGGTACACAGGTAAACAGGTACACAGGTAAACAGGTACAGAGGTAAACAGGTAAACAGGTACACAGGTAAAGAGGTACACAGGTACACAGGTACACAGGTAAAGAGGTACACAGGTGAAACAGGTACACAGGTACACAGGTACACAGGTACACAGCTGAACAGGTGAACAGGTACACAGGTACACAGGTAAACAGGTACAGAGGTACACAGGTACACAGGTACACAGGTACACAGGTGAACAGGTGAACAGGTAAACAGGTACACAGGTACACAGGTGAACAGGTAAACAGGTAAACAGGTAAACAGGTACACAGGTACACAGGTGAACAGGTAAACAGGTAAACAGGTAAACAGGTACACAGGTACACAGGTGAACAGGTAAACAGGTAAACAGGTACACAGGTAAACAGGTGAACAGGTACACAGGTGAACAGGTACACAGGTGAACAGGTAAACAGGTGAACAGGTTAACAGGTGAACAGGTAAACAGGTAAACAGGTGAACAGGTACACAGGTAAACAGGTGAACAGGTACACAGGTGAACAGGTGAACAGGTAAACAGGTGAACAGGTGAACAGGTGAACAGGTACACAGGTAAACAGGTGAACAGGTGAACAGGTAAACAGGTGAACAGGTGAACAGGTACACAGGTACACAGGTACACAGGTGAACAGGTAAACAGGTGAACAGGTGAACAGGTACACAGGTACACAGGTGAACAGGTGAACAGGTAAACAGGTAAACAGGTACACAGGTACACAGGTGAACAGGTAAACAGGTAAACAGGTAAACAGGTAAACAGGTAAACAGGTACACAGGTACACAGGTACACAGGTAAACAGGTGAACAGGTGAACAGGTACACAGGTGAACAGGTACACAGGTGAACAGGTGAACAGGTAAACAGGTAAACAGGTGAACAGGTACACAGGTGAACAGGTGAACAGGTAAACAGGTGAACAGGTACACAGGTACACAGGTGAACAGGTGAACAGGTAAACAGGTAAACAGGTAAACCGGAGAAAACACTCACCTGGAAAGTGGCGCCGCAGCTCCACCTTCCAGTCGGTGGGCGAGTGGAAGCAGTGGTAGTCCCCAGGAGCCAGATATATGACCACGTGGAACAGCTCGCTGTCCGGAGACGACAGCAGGAGGTCCTGGAAGGACGAGGAGGACGGCTCTGAGGAGGGAGGACATGTTTAGAGTTTTCAACTGCTACAGGTGGTGTCCTAAAGGAACAAACAGCTGATAAACAGCTGATTAACAAACAGCTGGTAAACAAACAGCTGGCAAACAAACAGCTGATAAACAAACAGCTGATAGACAAACAGCTGATAGACAAACAGCTGATAAACAAACAGCTGGTAAACAAACAGCTGGTAAACAGCTGATAGACAAACAGCTGGGATACAAACAGCTGGTAAACAAACAGCTGGTAAACAGCTGATAGACAAACAGCTGGGATACAAACAGCTGGTAAACAAACAGCTGGTAAACAGCTGATAGACAAACAGCTGGTTAACAAACAGCTGATAAACAGCTGATAGACAAACAGCTGGTTAACAAACAGCTGGTAAACAGCTGGTTAACAAACAGCTGATAAACAGCTGATAGACAAACAGCTGGTAAACAAACAGCTGGTAAACAGCTGATAGACAAAACAGCTGGTAAACAGCTGGTTAACAAACAGCTGATAAACAGCTGATAGACAAACAGCTGGTAAACAAACAGCTGGTAAACAAACAGCTCATAGACAAACAGCTGATAAAAAAACTGATAAACAGCTGGTGAAAAGCTGGGATACAAACAGCTGATAAACAAACAGCTGGTAAAGAGCTGATAAACAGCTGGTAAACAAACAGCTGGTAAACAGCTGATAAACAAACAGCTGGTAAACAGCTGATAGACAAACAGCTGATAAACAAACAGCTGGTAAACAGCTGATAAACAAACAGCTGGTAAACAGCTGATAGACAAACAGCTGATAGACAAACAGCTGGTAAACAAACAGCTGGTAAACAAACAGCTGGTAAACAGCTGATAAACAAACAGCTGATAGACAAAAAGCTGGTAAACAAACAGCTGGTAAACAGCTGATAAACAAACAGCTGGTAAACAGCTGATAGACAAACAGCTGATAGACAAACAGCTGGTAAACAAACAGCTGGTAAACAAACAGCTGATAGACAAACAGCTGATAAACAAACAGCTGATAGACAAACAGCTGGTAGACAAACAGCTGGTAAACAAACAGCTGATAGACAAACAGCTGATAAACAAACAGCTGATAGACAAACAGCTGGTAGACAAACAGCTGATAAACAAACAGCTGATAGACAAACAGCTGATAAACAAACAGCTGTTAAACAAACAGCTGTTAAACAAACAACTAGTAAACAAACAGCTGGTAAACAAACAACTAGTAAACAAACAGCTGGTAAACAGCTGATAGACAAACAGCTGGTAAACAAACAGTTGTTAAACAAACAGCTGTTAAACAAACAGCTGGTAAACAAACAGCTGACAGACAAACAGCTGATAGACAAACAGCTGGTAAACAAACAGCTGATAGACAAACAGCTGGTAAACAAACAGCTGGTAAACAAACAGCTGATAGACAAACAGCTGATAAACAAACAGCTGATAAACAAACAGCTGATAGACAAACAGCTGGTAAACAAACAGCTGATAAACAAACAGCTGGTAAACAAACAGCTGGTAAACAAACAGCTGGTAAACAAACAGCTGATAGACAAACAGCTGATAGACAAACAGCTGGTAAACAAACAGCTGATAAACAAACAGCTGATAAACAAACAGCTGATAAACAAACAGCTGGTAAACAAACAGCTGGTAAACAGCTGATATACAAACAGCTGGTAAACAGCTGATAGACAAACAGCTGGTAAACAGCTGATAGACAAACAGCTGATAGACAAACAGCTGGTAAACACACAACTGATAAACACACAGCTGATAAACAAACAGCTGATAGACAAACAGCTGATAGACAAACAGCTGGTAAACAGCTGATAAACAAACAGCTGGTAAACAAACAGCTGATAGACAAACAGCTGATAAACCAACAGTTGGTAAACAAACAGCTGGTAAACAGCTGATAAACAAACAGCTGATAGACAAACAGCTGATAGACAAACAGCTGGTAAACAAACAGCTGGTAAACAGCTGATAAACAAACAGCTGATAGACAAACAGCTGGTAAACAAACAGCTGGTAAACAGCTGATAAACAAACAGCTGATAGACAAACAGCTGGTAAACAAACAGCTGATAGACAAACAGCTGATAGACAAACAGCTGGTAAACAAACAGCTGGTAAACAGCTGATAAACAAACAGCTGATAAACAAACAGCTGATAAACAAACAGCTGGTAAACAAACAGCTGGTAAACAGCTGATATACAAACAGCTGGTAAACAGCTGATAAACAAACAGCTGGTAAACAAACAGCTGATAGACAAACAGCTGATAGATAAACAGCTGATAAACCAACAGTTGGTAAACAACTGATAAACAAACAGCTGGTAAACAGCTGATAGACAAACAGCTGGTAAACAAACAGCTGATAGACAAACGGCTGGTAGACAAACAGCTGGTAAACAAACAGCTGATAGACAAACAGCTGGTAAACAAACAGCTGATAGACAAACAGCTGGTAAACAAACAGCTGATAGACAAACAGCTGG
Source organism: Odontesthes bonariensis (assembly GCF_027942865.1). Lineage (NCBI taxonomy): Eukaryota > Metazoa > Chordata > Actinopteri > Atheriniformes > Atherinopsidae > Odontesthes > Odontesthes bonariensis. The sequence goes on from NC_134527.1 coordinate 359,021, forward strand.
TAGACAAACAGCTGGTAAACAAACAGCTGATAGACAAACAGCTGGTAGACAAACAGCTGGTAAACAAACAGCTGATAGACAAACAGCTGGTAAACAAACAGCTGATAGACAAACAGCTGGTAGACAAACAGCTGGTAAACAAACAGCTGATAGACAAACAGCTGGTAAACAAACAGCTGATAGACAAACAGCTGGTAAACAAACAGCTGATAGACAAACAGCAGGTAGACAAACAGCTGGTAAACAAACAGCTGATAGACAAACAGCTGGTAAACAAACAGCTGATAGACAAACAGCTGGTAGACAAACATCTGATAGACAAACAGCTGGTAGACAAACAGCTGGTAAACAAACAGCTGATAGACAAACAGCTGATAAACAAACAGCTGGTAAACAGCTGATAGACAAACAGCTGGTAAACAGCTGGTAGACAAACAGCTGATAGACAAACAGCTGGTAGACAAACAGCTGGTAAACAAACAGCTGATAGACAAACAGCTGATAAACAAACAGCTGGTAAACAAACAGCTGGTAAACAGCTGATAGACAAACAGCTGGTAAACAGCTGATAGACAAACAGCATGTAAACAAACAGCTGATAGACAAACAGCTGGTAAACAAACAGCTGATAGACAAACAGCTGGTAGACAAACAGCTGGTAAACAAACAGCTGGTAAACAAACAGCTGGTAAACAGCTGATAGACAAACAGCTGGTAAACAAACAGCTGATAGACAAACAGCTGGTAAACAAACAGCTGGTAAACAAACAGCTGATAGACAAACAGCTGGTAGACAAACAGCTGGTAAACAAACAGCTGATAGACAAACAGCTGGTAAACAAACAGCTGATAGACAAACAGCTGGTAAACAAACAGCTGGTAAACAAACAGCTGATAGACAAACAGCTGGTAGACAAACAGCTGGTAAACAAACAGCTGGTAAACAAACAGCTGATAAACAAACAGCTGGTAAACAGCTGATAGACAAACAGCTGATAAACAAACAGCTGTTAAACAAACAACCAACAATTGGTAAACAACTGATAAACAAACAGCTGGTAAACAACTGATAGACAAACAGCTGATAAACAAACAGCAGGTAAACAGCTGATAGACAAACAGCTGGGATACAAACAGCTGGTAAACAAACAGCTGATAGACAAACAGCTGGTAAACAAACAGCTGGTAAACAAACAGCTGATAGACAAACAGCTGGTAAACAAACAGCTGGTAAACAGCTGATAGACAAACAGCTGATAAACAAACAGCTGTTAAACAAACAACCAACAATTGGTAAACAACTGATAAACAAACAGCTGGTAAACAGCTGATAGACAAACAGCTGGTAAACAAACAGCTGATAGACAAACAGCTGATAAACAAACAGCTGTTAAACAAACAACCAATAATTGGTAAACAACTGATAAACAAACAGCTGGTAAACAGCTGATAGACAAACAGCTGGTAAACAAACAGCTGGTAAACAGCTGATAGACAAACAGCTGGTAAACAGCTGATAGACAAACAGCTGATAAACAAACAGCTGTTAAACAAACAGCTGGTAAACAGCTGATAGACAAACAGCTGATAAACAAACAGCTGTTAAACAAACAGCTGGTAAACAACTGATAAACAAACAGCTGGTAAACAAACAGCTGGTAAACAGCTGATAAACAAACAGCTGGTAAACAGCTGATAGACAAACAGCTGGTAAACAAACAGCTGGTAAACAAACAGCTGATAGACAAACAGCTGGTAAACAAACAGCTGGTAAACAGCTGATAGACAAACAGCTGATAAACAAACAGCTGGTAAACAGCTGATAAACAAACAGCTGATAAACAGCTGATAGACAAACAGCTGGTAAACAAACAGCTGGTAAACAAAAAGCTGGTAAACAGCTGATAGACAAACAGCTGGTAAACAAACAGCTGATAGACAAACAGCTGGTAAACAAACAGCTGGTAAACAAACAGCTGATAGACAAACAGCTGGTAGACAAACAGCTGGTAAACAAACAGCTGATAGACAAACAGCTGGTAAACAAACAGCTGGTAAACAAACAGCTGATAGACAAACAGCTGGTAGACAAACAGCTGGTAAACAAACAGCTGGTAAACAAACAGCTGATAAACAAACAGCTGGTAAACAGCTGATAGACAAACAGCTGATAAACAAACAGCTGTTAAACAAACAACCAACAATTGGTAAACAACTGATAAACAAACAGCTGGTAAACAACTGATAGACAAACAGCTGATAAACAAACAGCGGGTAAACAGCTGATAGACAAACAGCTGGGATACAAACAGCTGGTAAACAAACAGCTGATAGACAAACAGCTGGTAAACAAACAGCTGGTAAACAAACAGCTGATAGACAAACAGCTGGTAAACAAACAGCTGGTAAACAGCTGATAGACAAACAGCTGATAAACAAACAGCTGTTAAACAAACAACCAACAATTGGTAAACAACTGATAAACAAACAGCTGGTAAACAGCTGATAGACAAACAGCTGGTAAACAAACAGCTGATAGACAAACAGCTGATAAACAAACAGCTGTTAAACAAACAACCAACAATTGGTAAACAACTGATAAACAAACAGCTGGTAAACAGCTGATAGACAAACAGCTGGTAAACAAACAGCTGGTAAACAGCTGATAGACAAACAGCTCGTAAACAGCTGATAGACAAACAGCTGATAAACAAACAGCTGTTAAACAAACAGCTGGTAAACAGCTGATAGACAAACAGCTGATAAACAAACAGCTGTTAAACAAACAGCTGGTAAACAACTGATAAACAAACAGCTGGTAAACAAACAGCTGGTAAACAGCTGGTAAACAGCTGATAAACAAACAGCTGGTAAACAGCTGATAGACAAACAGCTGGTAAACAAACAGCTGGTAAACAAACAGCTGATAGACAAACAGCTGGTAAACAAACAGCTGGTAAACAGCTGATAGACAAACAGCTGATAAACAAACAGCTGGTAAACAGCTGATAAACAAACAGCTGATAAACAAACAGCTGATAGACAAACAGCTGATAAACAAACAGCTGGTAAACAGCTGATAGACAAACAGCTGATAAACAAACAGCTGGTAAACAGCTGATAAACAAACAGCTGATAAACAGCTGATAGACAAACAGCTGGTAAACAAACAGCTGGTAAACAGCTGATGAACAAACAGCTGATAAACAAACAGCTGGTAGACAAACAGCTGATAAACAAACAGCTGGTAAACAGCTGATAGACAAACAGCTGGTAAACAAACAGCTGGTAAACAGCTGATAAACAAACAGCTGATAAACAAACAGCTGGTAAACAAACAGCTGGTAAACAGCTGATAGACAAACAGCTGGTAAACAAACAGCTGGTAAACAGCTGATAAGCAAACAGCTGATAAACAAACAGCTGGTAAACAAACAGCTGGTAAACAGCTGATAAACAAACAGCTGATAAACAAACAGCTGATAGACAAACAGCTGGTAAACAAACAGCTGGTAAACAAACAGCTGGTAAACAGCTGATAAACAAACAGCTGATAGACAAACAGCTGGTAAACAAACAGCTGGTAAACAGCTGATAAACAAACAGCTGATAGACAAACAGCTGATAAACAAACAGCTGTTAAACAAACAGCTGTTAAACAAACAACTAGTAAACAAACAGCTGGTAAACAAACAACTAGTAAACAAACAGCTGGTAAACAGCTGATAGACAAACAGCTGGTAAACAAACAGTTGTTAAACAAACAGCTGTTAAACAAACAGCTGGTAAACAAACAGCTAGTAAACAAACAGCTGACAGACAAACAGCTGATAGACAAACAGCTGGTAAACAAACAGCTGATAGACAAACAGCTGGTAAACAAACAGCTGGTAAACAAACAGCTGATAGACAAACAGCTGATAAACAAACAGCTGATAAACAAACAGCTGATAGACAAACAGCTGGTAAACAAACAGCTGGTAAACAAACAGCTGATAAACAAACAGCTGGTAAACAAACAGCTGGTAAACAAACAGCTGATAGACAAACAGCTGATAGACAAACAGCTGGTAAACAAACAGCTGGTAAACAGCTGATAAACAAACAGCTGATAAACAAACAGCTGATAAACAAACAGCTGGTAAACAAACAGCTGGTAAACAGCTGATATACAAACAGCTGGTAAACAGCTGATAGACAAACAGCTGGTAAACAGCTGATAGACAAACAGCTGATAGACAAACAGCTGGTAAACACACAACTGATAAACACACAGCTGATAAACAAACAGCTGATAGACAAACAGCTGATAGACAAACAGCTGGTAAACAGCTGATAAACAAACAGCTGGTAAACAAACAGCTGATAGACAAACAGCTGATAAACCAACAGTTGGTAAACAAACAGCTGGTAAACAGCTGATAAACAAACAGCTGGTAAACAAACAGCTGATAGACAAACAGCTGATAGACAAACAGCTGGTAAACAAACAGCTGGTAAACAGCTGATAAACAAACAGCTGATAGACAAACAGCTGGTAAACAAACAGCTGGTAAACAGCTGATAAACAAACAGCTGATAGACAAACAGCTGATAAACAAACAGCTGTTAAACAAACAGCTGTTAAACAAACAACTAGTAAACAAACAGCTGGTAAACAAACAACTAGTAAACAAACAGCTGGTAAACAGCTGATAGACAAACAGCTGGTAAACAAACAGTTGTTAAACAAACAGCTGTTAAACAAACAGCTGGTAAACAAACAGCTAGTAAACAAACAGCTGACAGACAAACAGCTGATAGACAAACAGCTGGTAAACAAACAGCTGGTAAACAAACAGCTGATAGACAAACAGCTGATAGACAAACAGCTGGTAAACAAACAGCTGGTAAACAAACAGCTGATAGACAAACAGCTGATAAACAAACAGCTGATAAACAAACAGCTGATAGACAAACAGCTGGTAAACAAACAGCTGATAAACAAACAGCTGGTAAACAAACAGCTGGTAAACAAACAGCTGGTAAACAAACAGCTGATAGACAAACAGCTGATAGACAAACAGCTGGTAAACAAACAGCTGGTAAACAGCTGATAAACAAACAGCTGATAAACAAACAGCTGATAAACAAACAGCTGGTAAACAAACAGCTGGTAAACAGCTGATATACAAACAGCTGGTAAACAGCTGATAAACAAACAGCTGGTAAACAAACAGCTGATAGACAAACAGCTGATAGACAAACAGCTGATAAACCAACAGTTGGTAAACAACTGATAAACAAACAGCTGGTAAACAAACAGCTGATAGACAAACAGCTGATAGACAAACAGCTGGTAAACAAACAGCTGATAGACAAACAGCTGGTAGACAAACAGCTGGTAAACAAACAGCTGGTAAACAAACAGCTGGTAAACAGCTGATAGACAAACAGCTGGTAAACAAACAGCTGATAGACAAACAGCTGGTAAACAAACAGCTGGTAAACAAACAGCTGATAGACAAACAGCTGGTAGACAAACAGCTGGTAAACAAACAGCTGATAGACAAACAGCTGGTAAACAAACAGCTGATAGACAAACAGCTGGTAAACAAACAGCTGGTAAACAAACAGCTGATAGACAAACAGCTGGTAGACAAACAGCTGGTAAACAAACAGCTGGTAAACAAACAGCTGATAAACAAACAGCTGGTAAACAGCTGATAGACAAACAGCTGATAAACAAACAGCTGTTAAACAAACAACCAACAATTGGTAAACAACTGATAAACAAACAGCTGGTAAACAACTGATAGACAAACAGCTGATAAACAAACAGCAGGTAAACAGCTGATAGACAAACAGCTGGGATACAAACAGCTGGTAAACAAACAGCTGATAGACAAACAGCTGGTAAACAAACAGCTGGTAAACAAACAGCTGATAGACAAACAGCTGGTAAACAAACAGCTGGTAAACAGCTGATAGACAAACAGCTGATAAACAAACAGCTGTTAAACAAACAACCAACAATTGGTAAACAACTGATAAACAAACAGCTGGTAAACAGCTGATAGACAAACAGCTGGTAAACAAACAGCTGATAGACAAACAGCTGATAAACAAACAGCTGTTAAACAAACAACCAACAATTGGTAAACAACTGATAAACAAACAGCTGGTAAACAGCTGATAGACAAACAGCTGGTAAACAAACAGCTGGTAAACAGCTGATAGACAAACAGCTGGTAAACAGCTGATAGACAAACAGCTGATAAACAAACAGCTGTTAAACAAACAGCTGGTAAACAGCTGATAGACAAACAGCTGATAAACAAACAGCTGTTAAACAAACAGCTGGTAAACAACTGATAAACAAACAGCTGGTAAACAAACAGCTGGTAAACAGCTGATAAACAAACAGCTGGTAAACAGCTGATAGACAAACAGCTGGTAAACAAACAGCTGGTAAACAAACAGCTGATAGACAAACAGCTGGTAAACAAACAGCTGGTAAACAGCTGATAGACAAACAGCTGATAAACAAACAGCTGGTAAACAGCTGATAAACAAACAGCTGATAAACAGCTGATAGACAAACAGCTGGTAAACAAACAGCTGGTAAACAAAAAGCTGGTAAACAGCTGATAGACAAACAGCTGGTAAACAAACAGCTGATAGACAAACAGCTGGTAAACAAACAGCTGATAGACAAACAGCTGGTAGACAAACAGCTGGTAAACAAACAGCTGATAGACAAACAGCTGGTAAACAAACAGCTGGTAAACAAACAGCTGATAGACAAACAGCTGGTAGACAAACAGCTGGTAAACAAACAGCTGGTAAACAAACAGCTGATAAACAAACAGCTGGTAAACAGCTGATAGACAAACAGCTGATAAACAAACAGCTGTTAAACAAACAACCAACAATTGGTAAACAACTGATAAACAAACAGCTGGTAAACAACTGATAGACAAACAGCTGATAAACAAACAGCGGGTAAACAGCTGATAGACAAACAGCTGGGATACAAACAGCTGGTAAACAAACAGCTGATAGACAAACAGCTGGTAAACAAACAGCTGGTAAACAAACAGCTGATAGACAAACAGCTGGTAAACAAACAGCTGGTAAACAGCTGATAGACAAACAGCTGATAAACAAACAGCTGTTAAACAAACAACCAACAATTGGTAAACAACTGATAAACAAACAGCTGGTAAACAGCTGATAGACAAACAGCTGGTAAACAAACAGCTGATAGACAAACAGCTGATAAACAAACAGCTGTTAAACAAACAACCAACAATTGGTAAACAACTGATAAACAAACAGCTGGTAAACAGCTGATAGACAAACAGCTGGTAAACAAACAGCTGGTAAACAGCTGATAGACAAACAGCTGGTAAACAGCTGATAGACAAACAGCTGATAAACAAACAGCTGTTAAACAAACAGCTGGTAAACAGCTGATAGACAAACAGCTGATAAACAAACAGCTGTTAAACAAACAGCTGGTAAACAACTGATAAACAAACAGCTGGTAAACAAACAGCTGGTAAACAGCTGGTAAACAGCTGATAAACAAACAGCTGGTAAACAGCTGATAGACAAACAGCTGGTAAACAAACAGCTGGTAAACAAACAGCTGATAGACAAACAGCTGGTAAACAAACAGCTGGTAAACAGCTGATAGACAAACAGCTGATAAACAAACAGCTGGTAAACAGCTGATAAACAAACAGCTGATAAACAAACAGCTGATAGACAAACAGCTGATAAACAAACAGCTGGTAAACAGCTGATAGACAAACAGCTGATAAACAAACAGCTGGTAAACAGCTGATAAACAAACAGCTGATAAACAGCTGATAGACAAACAGCTGGTAAACAAACAGCTGGTAAACAGCTGATGAACAAACAGCTGATAAACAAACAGCTGGTAGACAAACAGCTGATAAACAAACAGCTGGTAAACAGCTGATAGACAAACAGCTGGTAAACAAACAGCTGGTAAACAGCTGATAAACAAACAGCTGATAAACAAACAGCTGGTAAACAAACAGCTGGTAAACAGCTGATAGACAAACAGCTGGTAAACAAACAGCTGGTAAACAGCTGATAAGCAAACAGCTGATAAACAAACAGCTGGTAAACAAACAGCTGGTAAACAGCTGATAAACAAACAGCTGATAAACAAACAGCTGATAGACAAACAGCTGGTAAACAAACAGCTGGTAAACAAACAGCTGGTAAACAGCTGATAAACAAACAGCTGATAGACAAACAGCTGGTAAACAAACAGCTGGTAAACAGCTGATAAACAAACAGCTGATAGACAAACAGCTGATAAACAAACAGCTGTTAAACAAACAGCTGTTAAACAAACAACTAGTAAACAAACAGCTGGTAAACAAACAACTAGTAAACAAACAGCTGGTAAACAGCTGATAGACAAACAGCTGGTAAACAAACAGTTGTTAAACAAACAGCTGTTAAACAAACAGCTGGTAAACAAACAGCTAGTAAACAAACAGCTGACAGACAAACAGCTGATAGACAAACAGCTGGTAAACAAACAGCTGATAGACAAACAGCTGGTAAACAAACAGCTGGTAAACAAACAGCTGATAGACAAACAGCTGATAAACAAACAGCTGATAGACAAACAGCTGGTAAACAAACAGCTGGTAAACAAACAGCTGATAAACAAACAGCTGGTAAACAAACAGCTGGTAAACAAACAGCTGATAGACAAACAGCTGATAGACAAACAGCTGGTAAACAAACAGCTGGTAAACAGCTGATAAACAAACAGCTGATAAACAAACAGCTGATAAACAAACAGCTGGTAAACAAACAGCTGGTAAACAGCTGATATACAAACAGCTGGTAAACAGCTGATAGACAAACAGCTGGTAAACAGCTGATAGACAAACAGCTGATAGACAAACAGCTGGTAAACACACAACTGATAAACACACAGCTGATAAACAAACAGCTGATAGACAAACAGCTGATAGACAAACAGCTGGTAAACAGCTGATAAACAAACAGCTGGTAAACAAACAGCTGATAGACAAACAGCTGATAAACCAACAGTTGGTAAACAAACAGCTGGTAAACAGCTGATAAACAAACAGCTGGTAAACAAACAGCTGATAGACAAACAGCTGATAGACAAACAGCTGGTAAACAAACAGCTGGTAAACAGCTGATAAACAAACAGCTGATAGACAAACAGCTGGTAAACAAACAGCTGGTAAACAGCTGATAAACAAACAGCTGATAGACAAACAGCTGATAAACAAACAGCTGTTAAACAAACAGCTGTTAAACAAACAACTAGTAAACAAACAGCTGGTAAACAAACAACTAGTAAACAAACAGCTGGTAAACAGCTGATAGACAAACAGCTGGTAAACAAACAGTTGTTAAACAAACAGCTGTTAAACAAACAGCTGGTAAACAAACAGCTAGTAAACAAACAGCTGACAGACAAACAGCTGATAGACAAACAGCTGGTAAACAAACAGCTGGTAAACAAACAGCTGATAGACAAACAGCTGATAGACAAACAGCTGGTAAACAAACAGCTGGTAAACAAACAGCTGATAGACAAACAGCTGATAAACAAACAGCTGATAAACAAACAGCTGATAGACAAACAGCTGGTAAACAAACAGCTGATAAACAAACAGCTGGTAAACAAACAGCTGGTAAACAAACAGCTGGTAAACAAACAGCTGATAGACAAACAGCTGATAGACAAACAGCTGGTAAACAAACAGCTGGTAAACAGCTGATAAACAAACAGCTGATAAACAAACAGCTGATAAACAAACAGCTGGTAAACAAACAGCTGGTAAACAGCTGATATACAAACAGCTGGTAAACAGCTGATAAACAAACAGCTGGTAAACAAACAGCTGATAGACAAACAGCTGATAGACAAACAGCTGATAAACCAACAGTTGGTAAACAACTGATAAACAAACAGCTGGTAAACAAACAGCTGATAGACAAACAGCTGATAGACAAACAGCTGGTAAACAAACAGCTGGTAAACAAACAGCTGATAGACAAACAGCTGGTAAACAAACAGCTGGTAAACAGCTGATAGACAAACAGCTGATAAACAAACAGCTGGTAAACAGCTGATAAACAAACAGCTGATAAACAAACAGCTGATAGACAAACAGCTGATAAACAAACAGCTGGTAAACAGCTGATAGACAAACAGCTGATAAACAAACAGCTGGTAAACAGCTGATAAACAAACAGCTGATAAACAGCTGATAGACAAACAGCTGGTAAACAAACAGCTGGTAAACAGCTGATGAACAAACAGCTGATAAACAAACAGCTGGTAGACAAACAGCTGATAAACAAACAGCTGGTAAACAGCTGATAGACAAACAGCTGGTAAACAAACAGCTGGTAAACAGCTGATAAACAAACAGCTGATAAACAAACAGCTGGTAAACAAACAGCTGGTAAACAGCTGATAGACAAACAGCTGGTAAACAAACAGCTGGTAAACAGCTGATAAGCAAACAGCTGATAAACAAACAGCTGGTAAACAAACAGCTGGTAAACAGCTGATAAACAAACAGCTGATAAACAAACAGCTGATAGACAAACAGCTGGTAAACAAACAGCTGGTAAACAAACAGCTGGTAAACAGCTGATAAACAAACAGCTGATAGACAAACAGCTGGTAAACAAACAGCTGGTAAACAGCTGATAAACAAACAGCTGATAGACAAACAGCTGATAAACAAACAGCTGTTAAACAAACAGCTGTTAAACAAACAACTAGTAAACAAACAGCTGGTAAACAAACAACTAGTAAACAAACAGCTGGTAAACAGCTGATAGACAAACAGCTGGTAAACAAACAGTTGTTAAACAAACAGCTGTTAAACAAACAGCTGGTAAACAAACAGCTAGTAAACAAACAGCTGACAGACAAACAGCTGATAGACAAACAGCTGGTAAACAAACAGCTGATAGACAAACAGCTGGTAAACAAACAGCTGGTAAACAAACAGCTGATAGACAAACAGCTGATAAACAAACAGCTGATAAACAAACAGCTGATAGACAAACAGCTGGTAAACAAACAGCTGGTAAACAAACAGCTGATAAACAAACAGCTGGTAAACAAACAGCTGGTAAACAAACAGCTGATAGACAAACAGCTGATAGACAAACAGCTGGTAAACAAACAGCTGGTAAACAGCTGATAAACAAACAGCTGATAAACAAACAGCTGATAAACAAACAGCTGGTAAACAAACAGCTGGTAAACAGCTGATATACAAACAGCTGGTAAACAGCTGATAGACAAACAGCTGGTAAACAGCTGATAGACAAACAGCTGATAGACAAACAGCTGGTAAACACACAACTGATAAACACACAGCTGATAAACAAACAGCTGATAGACAAACAGCTGATAGACAAACAGCTGGTAAACAGCTGATAAACAAACAGCTGGTAAACAAACAGCTGATAGACAAACAGCTGATAAACCAACAGTTGGTAAACAAACAGCTGGTAAACAGCTGATAAACAAACAGCTGGTAAACAAACAGCTGATAGACAAACAGCTGATAGACAAACAGCTGGTAAACAAACAGCTGGTAAACAGCTGATAAACAAACAGCTGATAGACAAACAGCTGGTAAACAAACAGCTGGTAAACAGCTGATAAACAAACAGCTGATAGACAAACAGCTGATAAACAAACAGCTGTTAAACAAACAGCTGTTAAACAAACAACTAGTAAACAAACAGCTGGTAAACAAACAACTAGTAAACAAACAGCTGGTAAACAGCTGATAGACAAACAGCTGGTAAACAAACAGTTGTTAAACAAACAGCTGTTAAACAAACAGCTGGTAAACAAACAGCTAGTAAACAAACAGCTGACAGACAAACAGCTGATAGACAAACAGCTGGTAAACAAACAGCTGGTAAACAAACAGCTGATAGACAAACAGCTGATAGACAAACAGCTGGTAAACAAACAGCTGGTAAACAAACAGCTGATAGACAAACAGCTGATAAACAAACAGCTGATAAACAAACAGCTGATAGACAAACAGCTGGTAAACAAACAGCTGATAAACAAACAGCTGGTAAACAAACAGCTGGTAAACAAACAGCTGGTAAACAAACAGCTGATAGACAAACAGCTGATAGACAAACAGCTGGTAAACAAACAGCTGGTAAACAGCTGATAAACAAACAGCTGATAAACAAACAGCTGATAAACAAACAGCTGGTAAACAAACAGCTGGTAAACAGCTGATATACAAACAGCTGGTAAACAGCTGATAAACAAACAGCTGGTAAACAAACAGCTGATAGACAAACAGCTGATAGACAAACAGCTGATAAACCAACAGTTGGTAAACAACTGATAAACAAACAGCTGGTAAACAAACAGCTGATAGACAAACAGCTGATAGACAAACAGCTGGTAAACAAACAGCTGATAGACAAACAGCTGGTAGACAAACAGCTGGTAAACAAACAGCTGGTAAACAAACAGCTGGTAAACAGCTGATAGACAAACAGCTGGTAAACAAACAGCTGATAGACAAACAGCTGGTAAACAAACAGCTGGTAAACAAACAGCTGATAGACAAACAGCTGGTAGACAAACAGCTGGTAAACAAACAGCTGATAGACAAACAGCTGGTAAACAAACAGCTGATAGACAAACAGCTGGTAAACAAACAGCTGGTAAACAAACAGCTGATAGACAAACAGCTGGTAGACAAACAGCTGGTAAACAAACAGCTGGTAAACAAACAGCTGATAAACAAACAGCTGGTAAACAGCTGATAGACAAACAGCTGATAAACAAACAGCTGTTAAACAAACAACCAACAATTGGTAAACAACTGATAAACAAACAGCTGGTAAACAACTGATAGACAAACAGCTGATAAACAAACAGCAGGTAAACAGCTGATAGACAAACAGCTGGGATACAAACAGCTGGTAAACAAACAGCTGATAGACAAACAGCTGGTAAACAAACAGCTGGTAAACAAACAGCTGATAGACAAACAGCTGGTAAACAAACAGCTGGTAAACAGCTGATAGACAAACAGCTGATAAACAAACAGCTGTTAAACAAACAACCAACAATTGGTAAACAACTGATAAACAAACAGCTGGTAAACAGCTGATAGACAAACAGCTGGTAAACAAACAGCTGATAGACAAACAGCTGATAAACAAACAGCTGTTAAACAAACAACCAACAATTGGTAAACAACTGATAAACAAACAGCTGGTAAACAGCTGATAGACAAACAGCTGGTAAACAAACAGCTGGTAAACAGCTGATAGACAAACAGCTGGTAAACAGCTGATAGACAAACAGCTGATAAACAAACAGCTGTTAAACAAACAGCTAGTAAACAGCTGATAGACAAACAGCTGATAAACAAACAGCTGTTAAACAAACAGCTGGTAAACAACTGATAAACAAACAGCTGGTAAACAAACAGCTGGTAAACAGCTGATAAACAAACAGCTGGTAAACAGCTGATAGACAAACAGCTGGTAAACAAACAGCTGGTAAACAAACAGCTGATAGACAAACAGCTGGTAAACAAACAGCTGGTAAACAGCTGATAGACAAACAGCTGATAAACAAACAGCTGGTAAACAGCTGATAAACAAACAGCTGATAAACAGCTGATAGACAAACAGCTGGTAAACAAACAGCTGGTAAACAAAAAGCTGGTAAACAGCTGATAGACAAACAGCTGGTAAACAAACAGCTGATAGACAAACAGCTGGTAAACAAACAGCTGGTAAACAAACAGCTGATAGACAAACAGCTGGTAGACAAACAGCTGGTAAACAAACAGCTGATAGACAAACAGCTGGTAAACAAACAGCTGGTAAACAAACAGCTGATAGACAAACAGCTGGTAGACAAACAGCTGGTAAACAAACAGCTGGTAAACAAACAGCTGATAAACAAACAGCTGGTAAACAGCTGATAGACAAACAGCTGATAAACAAACAGCTGTTAAACAAACAACCAACAATTGGTAAACAACTGATAAACAAACAGCTGGTAAACAACTGATAGACAAACAGCTGATAAACAAACAGCGGGTAAACAGCTGATAGACAAACAGCTGGGATACAAACAGCTGGTAAACAAACAGCTGATAGACAAACAGCTGGTAAACAAACAGCTGGTAAACAAACAGCTGATAGACAAACAGCTGGTAAACAAACAGCTGGTAAACAGCTGATAGACAAACAGCTGATAAACAAACAGCTGTTAAACAAACAACCAACAATTGGTAAACAACTGATAAACAAACAGCTGGTAAACAGCTGATAGACAAACAGCTGGTAAACAAACAGCTGATAGACAAACAGCTGATAAACAAACAGCTGTTAAACAAACAACCAACAATTGGTAAACAACTGATAAACAAACAGCTGGTAAACAGCTGATAGACAAACAGCTGGTAAACAAACAGCTGGTAAACAGCTGATAGACAAACAGCTGGTAAACAGCTGATAGACAAACAGCTGATAAACAAACAGCTGTTAAACAAACAGCTGGTAAACAGCTGATAGACAAACAGCTGATAAACAAACAGCTGTTAAACAAACAGCTGGTAAACAACTGATAAACAAACAGCTGGTAAACAAACAGCTGGTAAACAGCTGGTAAACAGCTGATAAACAAACAGCTGGTAAACAGCTGATAGACAAACAGCTGGTAAACAAACAGCTGGTAAACAAACAGCTGATAGACAAACAGCTGGTAAACAAACAGCTGGTAAACAGCTGATAGACAAACAGCTGATAAACAAACAGCTGGTAAACAGCTGATAAACAAACAGCTGATAAACAAACAGCTGATAGACAAACAGCTGATAAACAAACAGCTGGTAAACAGCTGATAGACAAACAGCTGATAAACAAACAGCTGGTAAACAGCTGATAAACAAACAGCTGATAAACAGCTGATAGACAAACAGCTGGTAAACAAACAGCTGGTAAACAGCTGATGAACAAACAGCTGATAAACAAACAGCTGGTAGACAAACAGCTGATAAACAAACAGCTGGTAAACAGCTGATAGACAAACAGCTGGTAAACAAACAGCTGGTAAACAGCTGATAAACAAACAGCTGATAAACAAACAGCTGGTAAACAAACAGCTGGTAAACAGCTGATAGACAAACAGCTGGTAAACAAACAGCTGGTAAACAGCTGATAAGCAAACAGCTGATAAACAAACAGCTGGTAAACAAACAGCTGGTAAACAGCTGATAAACAAACAGCTGATAGACAAACAGCTGGTAAACAAACAGCTGGTAAACAAACAGCTGGTAAACAGCTGATAAACAAACAGCTGATAGACAAACAGCTGGTAAACAAACAGCTGGTAAACAGCTGATAAACAAACAGCTGATAGACAAACAGCTGATAAACAAACAGCTGTTAAACAAACAGCTGTTAAACAAACAACTAGTAAACAAACAGCTGGTAAACAAACAACTAGTAAACAAACAGCTGGTAAACAGCTGATAGACAAACAGCTGGTAAACAAACAGTTGTTAAACAAACAGCTGTTAAACAAACAGCTGGTAAACAAACAGCTAGTAAACAAACAGCTGACAGACAAACAGCTGATAGACAAACAGCTGGTAAACAAACAGCTGATAGACAAACAGCTGGTAAACAAACAGCTGGTAAACAAACAGCTGATAGACAAACAGCTGATAAACAAACAGCTGATAAACAAACAGCTGATAGACAAACAGCTGGTAAACAAACAGCTGGTAAACAAACAGCTGATAAACAAACAGCTGGTAAACAAACAGCTGGTAAACAAACAGCTGATAGACAAACAGCTGATAGACAAACAGCTGGTAAACAAACAGCTGGTAAACAGCTGATAAACAAACAGCTGATAAACAAACAGCTGATAAACAAACAGCTGGTAAACAAACAGCTGGTAAACAGCTGATATACAAACAGCTGGTAAACAGCTGATAGACAAACAGCTGGTAAACAGCTGATAGACAAACAGCTGATAGACAAACAGCTGGTAAACACACAACTGATAAACACACAGCTGATAAACAAACAGCTGATAGACAAACAGCTGATAGACAAACAGCTGGTAAACAGCTGATAAACAAACAGCTGGTAAACAAACAGCTGATAGACAAACAGCTGATAAACCAACAGTTGGTAAACAAACAGCTGGTAAACAGCTGATAAACAAACAGCTGGTAAACAAACAGCTGATAGACAAACAGCTGATAGACAAACAGCTGGTAAACAAACAGCTGGTAAACAGCTGATAAACAAACAGCTGATAGACAAACAGCTGGTAAACAAACAGCTGGTAAACAGCTGATAAACAAACAGCTGATAGACAAACAGCTGATAAACAAACAGCTGTTAAACAAACAGCTGTTAAACAAACAACTAGTAAACAAACAGCTGGTAAACAAACAACTAGTAAACAAACAGCTGGTAAACAGCTGATAGACAAACAGCTGGTAAACAAACAGTTGTTAAACAAACAGCTGTTAAACAAACAGCTGGTAAACAAACAGCTAGTAAACAAACAGCTGACAGACAAACAGCTGATAGACAAACAGCTGGTAAACAAACAGCTGGTAAACAAACAGCTGATAGACAAACAGCTGATAGACAAACAGCTGGTAAACAAACAGCTGGTAAACAAACAGCTGATAGACAAACAGCTGATAAACAAACAGCTGATAAACAAACAGCTGATAGACAAACAGCTGGTAAACAAACAGCTGATAAACAAACAGCTGGTAAACAAACAGCTGGTAAACAAACAGCTGATAGACAAACAGCTGATAGACAAACAGCTGGTAAACAAACAGCTGGTAAACAGCTGATAAACAAACAGCTGATAAACAAACAGCTGATAAACAAACAGCTGGTAAACAAACAGCTGGTAAACAGCTGATATACAAACAGCTGGTAAACAGCTGATAAACAAACAGCTGGTAAACAAACAGCTGATAGACAAACAGCTGATAGACAAACAGCTGATAAACCAACAGTTGGTAAACAACTGATAAACAAACAGCTGGTAAACAGCTGATAGACAAACAGCTGGTAAACAAACAGCTGGTAAACAGCTGATAAACAAACAGCTGGTAAACAAACAGCTGATAGACAAACAGCTGATAAACCAACAGTTGGTAAACAAACAGCTGGTAAACAGCTGATAAACAAACAGCTGGTAAACAAACAGCTGATAGACAAACAGCTGGTAAACAAACAGCTGGTAAACAGCTGATAAACAAACAGCTGATAAACAAACAGCTGATAAACAAACAGCTGATAAACAAACAGCTGGTAAACAGCTGATAAACAAACAGCTGATAGACAAACAGCTGATAGACAAACAGCTGATAAACCAACAGTTGGTAAACAACTGATAAACAAACAGCTGGCAAACAGCTGGTAGACAAACAGCTGATAGACAAACAGCTGGTAAACAAACAGCTGGTAAACAAACAGCTGGTAAACAAACAACTGATAGACAAACAGCTGGTAAACAAACAGCTGGTAAACAAACAGCTGGTAAACAAACAGCTGATAGACAAACAGCTGGTAAACAAACAGCTGATAGACAAACAGCTGGTAAACAAACAGCTGGTAAACAAACAGCTGATAAACAAACAGCTGGTAAACAAACAGCTGATAGACAAACAGCTGGTAAACAAACAGCTGATAGACAAACAGCTGATAAACCAACAGTTGGTAAACAACTGATAAACAAACAGCTGGTAAACAGCTGATAGACAAACAGCTGGGGGGTATTCCTAGAAAGTAGGCCAGGCTATAGCCGGTAAGCGTCGCTTGAACTAGCGCCATCTCCCATTTAAGCCGTAAGTCGTTCCTCAAAGATATTTTAGCTGCATCTCGGTGAGGCTAATCCAAGCGAGGCTTACATAGCCTAGCTTAGTGCGAGTGCACGAGGAACGTAAGAAGCCCTGACAAGTGGAAAGTGGAAAAACGGAGATCTGTGTGAAAAGGAGAGCGAGAAGAGCTGTTATTTTTTCGTCAGCTGAAAAAATAATGCTGATGGAGCTGTATGAGGATTTTAAAAGTGTCATCACCAGAAATGGTAATACAGCTGCGATCAATAAAGCGAAGAAACGGCATGGCTAACAACTGCAGACAGACTAAATGCGCAAGTTATGAAAGTTTCATACCATTGACATTTATTTTACTGTCCTCATGTATTTATGCTCTCCTCTTTGTGTTATAATGTGTTTACATAAAGCATGCTGAATTGTCTCTGTATGAGATGTACAGCACACATATACTGGCCCTGCTCAGTTTATTAATAACCCAATAATCGACACGCATCATCATACTTTGTGACTATATTATCCTGTGTGTGTGACCCACATATTATTTTTTCACTGTTACATCTCAACAGGAGCAATCTTGACAGCCAAAAGCGTACCTGGCAGCAGGTGAAGGTAAAGTACAGGAACATGTTTCAGAGTGGTAAGTAGCCTTTGAAGAAATGTGTTTGTCCAATAAAGAGAGCACCAAACTAGATACAAGAAACTGAAAATAAAAAGATCAAGCTAGAGATTATGAAACTGGAGAGTGATGTTAGTATAAATTCAGATAAAGGAGAATTTGGTGTTGTGAACTGTATTTAATTCTGTTTTCTCTCCACAGCTAGAGAAACATGTAATAATAATTAAACAATTCAACACAACTTGAACTCAAACTTGTCATTATTGTACGGTTCATGCAACGTGTTAGAAATGTGTTTTTTACATTTATATTCACAGTGGGGTGCCATGACCTAACGTGTGGAAAGTTATAAATCATCTCTGTCCATTTAGCCTTCTTACACTTGCTCTGACTTAAACTGCTACTGTGTCAATGCTAAATTATGAAAAGAAGTTCTAACTCAAAGGTCACAACAACAAGGATCAAAGGAAATATGTGTCCCTGTACAGGTCCCTCACTGTGTCAGGAGAAACTGAGTCCTTTCAGGCACTGGAACTCAACGAAGAAAAGACTTGAGCCTGAAAAGTTGTCCACAAGACAAAATGTATAAAATATGAAGTATACTATTAATTTAAGATGGCTCTGTCAGAAGTCAGCCATGGTGCCTGAGAACTTTAAGCAATGAACCTGTATTTAATTTGGCCAAAGGTCATTTCTATCCGTGCCCTTGTTGTAGCATGTGCATGTGCATGTGCATGTGCATGTGCATGTGCATGTGCATGTGCATGTGCATGTGCATGTGCATGCCCTTGTTCCTGGATCAGGATATGGCGTGAGGAGGTACGGCCAGCATGCATAGCCTCTGTCCCCAAGCAGGACACCACTGAACTCTCCTGCAGAATAAGAGAAATGTTGGATGGATATACATGTGTTAAGACTTGGCATTTTGATGCAATATGTGCCTTATATGGCTATCTATAATAAAGTATGACGAGCACTTTAAATTCCTTAAGATGACCTCTACACCTGACCTCTCATTACATTACCAAAATTCTGCCTATGCTACACCTTACTTCAAAAGTACACTCTTTCATGTCAGTAAAATTCTTGCGCCTTGTGCAAACCTCTGTGCCAGTGAGGATGCTCGGAAGATCCTAGAATCATGAACTGATCCCGGCCATTTAGCCTCAATGTTGGAAATGAAATGAGCTCCATCACAGATCATCTGTATGCACGGAGGATAGGAGTCAATGATGAGCTTTCACAGGGCATAAATGTAACATTGCTCAGCGTGACTCACAGGGGGTTGATGTGGTATTTTTCAAAATGAGAAATCCAGTTCAGAGTCTATGGACAATTATCCCCAAGTGTACCTGTACATTTAGGATATGGAAAAATGTTCGGTTTACATAGTCAGCCTCCACGGGTCCAGCAGGGGCCTGGACAATGTGACAATGTTTAAATCCAGACTGAAAACAGTTCTATTTAGATGTGCATATGACACCTGAAAGTATTTTATCTGCACTCTTCACATAATTAAATAATTAATGATTTTTTTGTTTTTTGGAATGATTTTATTGCCTTCTTGTGGTTTTATGTAGCTGTAAAGCACTTTGAATTGCCTTGTGTACGAATTGTGCTCTACACATTGCCTTGGATACGTACATGGGCACAGTGTAGTGCACCGATAACATTAGGGAAGCCTGAGGGAGATGATGAATTTAATGCAAATACTTCAGCCAGTAGGTTGTTTTACATTATCGGCTACTGTAAATGTGGAGCAGCAGCCTGAAAGGACAGAAGTCATATTTTTAATATGGCATGATGTTTTAATTCCTGCGTTTTATCTAATATCTTGTTTGTACAGTCCTTGACTGTTTTGAAAGGAGCTGTCAATAATTTGTATTATTAACATTATTACCTGTCCCCCATTTTTCTGAGTCTGGTCCTACGTGGGTGTAGATCGGATGTTTGTTAGGTATTGATTAGTTTTAATGAATACCATGTTCTCTCTCATTTAATTTCATGTTCAATAGTGTGTATAGTTGCGTTTCTTTAGTTGCACTGGCACCGACTGATTGATTTTTAGAGACAGTGAAAGTGGTGATATGATGATCACAGTTTTTGTTTCGTTTTTTAGACAAGACGAGTTGCGGGAGCGCAGAATTCTTGGTGAACATTTCTTTCCGGAGTCCGTTTCAGCCGTTCGGACATTTTTTGAGTTGCAGCTAAGCTAAGCTTCAACTGTAGCCTGCCCGCGACCAGGCTAGTTCAGCAGCATAAACTACCTTGGTTACTCAGCGGGCGTTCAAAAAAGCCACCTTTATGGAACGGAACTCTCGCTAACTTTAGCCAGAAGTAGCGAAATAAGCCAGGCTTTCCGCTAAGCCAGCTTCTAGGAATACCCCCCTGGTAAACCAACAGTTGGTAAACAACTGATAAACAAACAACTGATAAACAGCTGATAAACAAACAACTGATAAACAGCTGGTAAACACACAGCTGGTAAACAGCTGATAAACAAACAGCTGGTAAACACACAGCTGGTAAACAGCTGATAAACAAACAGCTGGTAAACACACAGCTGGTAAACAGCTGATAAACAAACAGCTGATAGACAAACAGCTGATAAACAAACAACTGATAAACAAACAACTGATAAACAGCTGGTAAACACACAGCTGGTAAACAGCTGATAAACAAACAGCTGGTAAACACACAGCTGGTAAACAGCTGGTAAACACACAGCTGGTAAACACACAGCTGGTAAACAAACAGCTGATAGACAAACAGCTGATAGACAAACAGCTGGTAAACAAACAACTGATAAACAGCTGGTAAACACACAGCTGGTAAACAGCTGATAGACAAACAGCTGGTAAACACACAACTGATAAACACACAGCTGATAAACACACAGCTGATAAACAGCTGGTAAACACACAGCTGGTAAACAGCTGATAAACAAACAGCTGGTAAACAGCTGATAGACAAACAGCTGATAGACAAACAGCTGGTAAACACACAACTGATAAACACACAGCTGATAAACAAACAGCTGATAGACAAACAGCTGATAGACAAACAGCTGGTAAACACACAGCTGGTAAACAAACAGCTGATAAACCAACAGTTGGTAAACAAACAGCTGGTAAACAGCTGATAAACAGCTGATAAACAGCTGATAAATAGCTGATAAATAGCTGATAAACAGCCCAAATGGTGTTGAATGTTACAGGAATAATGAAATGCTTCCTGCAGCCCAGGCTGGAGCAGAGAGGGCGGGTCGTACCATTTCCCTTCTTCATCTGTGGACCCAGAAAGCTCTCCAGACTGTAGGTGACCCCCTTCACCTGCTCCACCTCAGAGTTCTTCACACAACCAAAGTGGAGGATTTTCCCATCAGCTGGAGAGGTCTGCAAAACAGCAGATCATAGAGGTCAGGTGGAGAGAAAAAACAATGAGTTCAATGAGTCCAGATCCAGTTCTACACCCGTTATTTAGGTCCAGGCCCAGTTCTACACCCGTTATTTAGGTCCAGACCCAGTTCTACACCCGTTATTTAGGTCCAGACCCAGTTCTACACCCGTTATTTAGGTCCAGGCCCAGTTCTACACCCGTTATTTAGGTCCAGGCCCAGTTCTACACCCGTTATTTAGGTCCAGACCCAGTTCTACACCCGTTATTTAGGTCCAGGCCCAGTTCTACACCCGTTATTTAGGTCCAGACCCAGTTCTACACTCGTTATTTAGGTCCAGATCCAGTTCTACACCCCTTATTTAGGTCCAGACCCAGTTCTACACCCCTTATTTAGGTCCAGACCCAGTTCTACACTCATTATTTAGGTCCAGACCCAGTTCTACACTCGTTATTTAGGTCCAGACCCAGTTCTACACCCCTTATTTAGGTCCAGACCCAGTTCTACACCCGTTATTTAGGTCCAGACCCAGTTCTACACCCGTTATTTAGGTCCAGGCCCAGTTCTACACCCGTTATTTAGGTCCAGGCCCAGTTCTACACCCGTTATTTAGGTCCAGGCCCAGTTCTACACCCGTTATTTAGGTCCAGGCCCAGTTCTACACCCGTTATTTAGGTCCAGGCCCAGTTCTACACCCGTTATTTAGGTCCAGACCCAGTTCTACACCCGTTATTTAGGTCCAGGCCCAGTTCTACACCCGTTATTTAGGTCCAGACCCAGTTCTACACTCGTTATTTAGGTCCAGATCCAGTTCTACACCCCTTATTTAGGTCCAGACCCAGTTCTACACCCGTTATTTAGGTCCAGACCCAGTTCTACACTCGTTATTTAGGTCCAGACCCAGTTCTACACCCCTTATTTAGGTCCAGACCCAGTTCTACACCCCTTATTTAGGTCCAGACCCAGTTCTACACCCGTTATTTAGGTCCAGATCCAGTTCTACACCCCTTATTTAGGTCCAGACCCAGTTCTACACCCCTTATTTAGGTCCAGACCCAGTTCTACACTCGTTATTTAGGTCCAGATCCAGTTCTACACTCGTTATTTAGGTCCAGACCCAGTTCTACACTCGTTATTTAGGTCCAGATCCAGTTCTACACCCCTTATTTAGGTCCAGACCCAGTTCTACACTCATTATTTAGGTCCAGATCCAGTTCTACACCCTAACCCTTAATCACAGATCCAGTTCTACACCCTCTCCAACAGTCAGATGTATGGGGAAGAAGCTACCAGGCAGGATGCGGCACAAAGTGGTCGGACAGCAGGTTTGAGGCGTCTTCGGAAAAATTCTCCCAGATTTCTGTAGTGATGCAAATCCTCCACTGCCGCCTCCTGAGACAGAGGAACACAAATTAACAAATTATATCTCAAGGCACTTCAATGATACGGTCCAAGCAAATTACAAAAACAATAGACTGAAGTAGAATTCAGGATAAACCAACTGAAGATCGGCTGCTTCTACAGACCTGCATGTTGACCCCGAACGTCCAGATGTACAGAGAGTAGATGGGTTTCCTCAGCCAGTTGGGGAGATCCAGCCCGTTGAGACGACCCCAGGCCCGAGAGAGCAGACGAGTCGGGAAGGAGTGGTACAGCGCCACCTTCAGGAGCAAAGATCAACACCTCTGTGGTCAGATCAATAAACTCTAAGACAGGAAATCCACCCAAACAAAGAGCTACGTCAGCCTGCAGAGGACTGACGGAGGATAAGATGGATGCATTCAGGAAACGGCACAAAGGAAGGAGTCCAAGCCAAGACACGGAGCAACAAACATGGTCAGCACCCTCCCAACAGCCCACCGAAGCCCTTCGCCTGCCGTTCTTACCCGACTGGTCAGAGGCCTCAGAGCATTGACAGACAGGAGGAAACCAAGGAAGGCGATTGGCCGGCGGCGCCAAGCGGCAGGGCGACAGATGCCGTTACCGAGCGCGCTGAGACGGTGACGGAGCGCCAAACGAGGCCCCTGGAGCCTGAACATAAATTCAACGAAATTAAACAAGAATGTGTGGAAGGTTTCGACACAAAAGACCAAGAACTGAAACCAGTGCGCAGTGGGCGGGGCTTAGAAAGAGGTGGAGGAGGAGGAGTCACTAAGATGCTAACCACTACAGCAGAGCTAATATGCTAACGGAGTTTATAACCGCTACAGCAGAGCTAATATGCTAACGGAGTTTATAACCGCTACAGCAGAGATAATATGCTAACGGAGTTTATAACCGCTACAGCAGAGCTAATATGCTAACGGAGCTTTCTTCCTGCAGACTGAGGGGCTGACGGTGTTGTTTGTCTTTGATGCTTAGTAACGTAGTTCTACAACTACAGTGCAGGAAAAGGGACAAAACTCAGAACACAGAGGCAGGATGAGACCTTCTGAGTCCCTCCCTAAAGCTAAAAAGCTGAGAGTCCTTCCTGCATTTAAAAAGCACTTTAACCTGACACAAACCTGCGTTAGCATCCGTCTCTCCAGCCATTGGCTGCTAACTGAGGGATCAGCTGATGTCCATCTCAGATCTACCAGGACAACTAGGTCCACCTGTATGCCGACATCAGCCAATCAGAGGACGTGGCTTGATGCTTTTAGTTAGCAGCTAGCTAACTGGCAACTAGCTAACTGGGTAAGCAGGTTAGCACAGGATCTGCTGATGTCCATCTCAGATCTACCAGAACTACGGTCCACCTGTATGCTGACATCAGCCAATCAGAGGACGTGGCTCGATGCTTTTAGTTAGCAGCTAGCTAACTGGGTTAGCAGGTTAGTACAGGATCAGCTGGAAAGGAGGCTAACAAGGGCTGAGCCAGGTTCCAACTAAAATACCCGACCTGCTAAGGTAGCCGTCACCATGGTGACCACACACTAATCTCCTTTAACCTGGACACCGCCCCCCCCCCCAATAATAAGCTGTGGTCTGACAGCCTCAAACTGAAATCATTTTGGTTTCAACTTTAGGAGTTTTAATTTCAACCGAATGATATTTAAAAACGTTTCTGTATCTAAACATCTCACAGTTACTTCTGAGGTGCTTTAAATAAAAACGTTTAAATCCAGTTTAAACAGTTTAAAGTCATAAAAAACTTTAAAATCTGAGCTGGAACCGTTAAATCCAGTTTAAACCGCCCCTCTGGACCGTTCCTCTCCCACCTGAGTCGCGCGCTCCTTCTCCCACCTGAGTCGCGCGCTCCTCCGCGCCCTGGCCCCTCTTCCTCCTTCTCCTCCATCTCTCTCCTTCTCTCCGTCGGGTGCGCGCCGCCGCCGCCGCACCCCCCGCAGCAGGTCGCGCTCCCGCCGCTCGCGCTGACAGAAGAACCTCACCATGAACGCGAGCTGGCGGCTCGAGGCGGCCGGAGACACATGAGGACGGAGAGGAAGACTCGGAAAGAGAACTGCGTAGTGGGCTCAGCCCGCGAAGAAGAAGAAGAAGAAGAAGAGAACAAGAGATGGGGGCGTGGCCGCTGCGGCTATAAATAGATCAGATAACGGTCGGCTGTTCACTATCGATCCCCTCTGATCATTAATCACTGCCGCCTTACAGCCGCCGTTCCGCCAACAGGAGAAATTAACACATTTATTCAAACTAAACCAGGAAAACAGTCAGAAGGAAACCGAGTGAAAAATAAAGATTTAAGGAGTTGGTGAAATTTTCCATCATAAGTTCTGTCCAATCAGAGCCCGCCTGGCTAATGATTAACCAATCAGATCATGTCATCTGTTTTGACCAATAGGGAGGCAGGGGGGAAGTGAGGAGCGGGGCAGGAAGTCAGAGTGACGTCACCTCAGAATGCAGAGAGCCAATCACTGATCTCGGATCCGTTTCCACCGCTTGTATCTATCTTAAGACGCCTTAACACCTCAGGTGTTTGACCAGAAGTGATGCATGCTGGTCCTCTGCACCTGCTGAGGCCGCCTGTATGGCAGCACAGGGCTGTGATTGGCTGAGGGCTTCCCTGACATCATGGCATGTGGTTATCTTAGTTTAAGATGGCTGACCAAAACAGATTATAATATAATAACTGATATCATTCATAATCCCAGATTCTGGACTATAAAGGATGATAAAGAAATGGCTTAATCATTATCACTATTTAAACTATTCATTCACAGCTTCATGACGTCAGAAACATGTTTTTATCTTCCAGTTTGATTAAAAGTAGCACAACTAAACTAGACCTAACCCTAACCACACAGCTAAAGAAGACGTAAAGAAGACCAAACCCTAACCACACCGCTAAAGAAGACGTAAAGAAGACCTAACCCTAACCACACCGCTAAAGAAGACGTAAAGACCAAACCCTAACCACACAGCTAAAGAAGACGTAAAGAAGACCTAACCCTAACCACACAGCTAAAGAAGACGTAAAGAAGACCTAACCCTAACCACACAGCTAAAGAAGACGTAAAGAAGACCTAACCCTAACCACACAGCTAAAGAAGACGTAAAGACCTAACCCTAACCACACAGCTAAAGAAGACGTAAAGAAGACCTAACCCTAACCACACAGCTAAAGAAGACGTAAAGAAGACCTAACCCTAACCACACAGCTAAAGAAGACGTAAAGAAGACCTAACCCTAACCACACAGCTAAAGAAGACGTAAAGAAGACCAAACCCTAACCACACCGCTAAAGAAGACGTAAAGAAGACCAAACCCTAACCACACTGCTAAAGACGTAAAGAAGACCAAACCCTAACCACACAGCTAAAGAAGACGTAAAGAAGACCAAACCCTAACCACACAGCTAAAGAAGACGTAAAGAAGACCAAACCCTAACCACACAGCTAAAGAAGACGTAAAGAAGACCAAACCCTAACCACACAGCTAAAGAAGACGTAAAGAATATTTACCGAAAACTGCGTCGGAAATGTTAAAGTTGTCGTTTTTATGCTTCGTCCTGCTCAGACTGACTGAGACGTTTGGAACTATTGAGTCTCACAGGAACCATGTGACAGCGGTGACATCACAGCGTGTCTGGCCCCGCCCCCAACAGGAAGCCTACCTGTGTGGATGAGGCCAAAGGGGGCGGAGTCCCATCGTCCTGTCGGCTTTTCCTCTGGTAGTGCTGGTAACCAAGGTAACCACTTCCCGTCACAACGAGGAGGGGGAGGGGCCGGGGCCGGGGCAAGAGGCCACGACCTGAGGCGACAGAAGCAGCTGATTGGTCCAGAGCTGTGATTACATCATCAAGGTGCTGCAGAGGGAGTGAAGGGACTCACCGGAGGTCAGGCTGCGGTTCTGGGTCCATCTGAACATCAAGATTCTGAAACAAAAACAGAACCGAGCTTCAAACGGGCTCAGACACCAATGGAACCGAGCTTCAAACGGGCTCAGAACCGAGCTTCAAACGGGCTCAGACACTAACAGAACCGAGCTTCAAACGGGCTCAGACACCAACAGAACCGAGCTTCAAACGGGCTCAGAACCGAGCTTCAAACGGGCTCAGACACTAACAGAACCGAGCTTCAAACGGGCTTTAAACGGGCTCAGACACCAATAGAACCGGGCTTCAAACGGGCTCAGACACCAATAGAACCGAGCTTCAAACGGGCTCAGACACCAACAGAACCGAGCTTCAAACGGGCTCAGAACCGAGCTTCAAACGGGCTCAGACACTAACAGAACCGAGCTTCAAACGGGCTCAGACACCAACAGAACCGAGCTTCAAACGGGCTCAGAACCGAGCTTCAAACGGGCTCAGACACTAACAGAACCGAGCTTCAAACGGGCTCAGACACCAACGGAACCGAGCTTCAAACGGGCTCAGACACCAACGGAACCGAGCTTCAAACGGGCTCAGAACCGAGCTTCAAACGGGCTCAGACACTAACAGAACCGAGCTTCAAACGGGCTCAGAAACCAACAGAACCGAGCTTCAAACGGGCTCAGAACCGAGCTTCAAACGGGCTCAGACACTAACAGAACCGAGCTTCAAACGGGCTCAGACACCAACGGAACAGAGCTTCAAACGGGCTCAGACACCAACGGAACCGAGCTTCAAACGGGCTCAGACACCAACGGAACCGAGCTTCAAACGGGCTCAGACACCAACGGAACAGAGCTTCAAACGGGCTCAGACACCAACGGAACCGAGCTTCAAACGGGCTCAGACACCAACGGAACCGAGCTTCAAACGGGCTCAGAACCGAGCTTCAAACGGGCTCAGACACCAACAGAACCGAGCTTCAAACGGGCTCCGAACCGAGCTTTAAACGGGCTCAGACGCCAACGGAACCGAGCTTCAAACGGGCTCAGACGCCAACGGAACCGAGCTTCAAACGGGCTCAGACGCCAACGGAACCGAGCTTCAAACGGGCTCAGACGCCAACGGAACCGAGCTTCAAACGGGCTCAGACGCCAACAGAACCGAGCTTCAAACGGGCTCCGAACCGAGCTTTAAACGGGCTCAGACGCCAACGTAACCGAGCTTCAAACGGGCTCAGACGCCAACGGAACCGAGCTTCAAACGGGCTCAGACGCCAACGGAACCGAGCTTCAAACGGGCTCAGACACCAACGGAACCGAGCTTCAAACGGGCTCAGACACCAACAGAACCGAGCTTCAAACGGGCTCCGAACCGAGCTTTAAACGGGCTCAGACGCCAATGGAACCGAGCTTTAAACGGGCTCAGACGCCAACGGAACCGAGCTTCAAACGGGCTCAGACGCCAACGGAACCGAGCTTCAAACGGGCTCAGACGCCAACGGAACCGAGCTTCAAACGGGCTCAGACGCCAACAGAACCGAGTTACAAACGGGCTCAGAACCGAGCTTCAAACGGGCTCAGACACCAACGGAACCGAGCTTCAAACGGGCTCAGACACTAACAGAGCCGAGCTTCAAACGGGCTCAGACGCCAACGGAACCGAGCTTCAAACGGGCTCAGACACCAACAGAACCGAGCTTCAAACGGGCTCAGACGCCAACGGAACCGAGCTTCAAACGGGCTCAGACACCAACAGAACCGAGCTTCAAACGGGCTCAGACACTAACAGAACCCAGCTTCAAACGGGTTCAGACAATAACGTAACCGAGCTTCAAACGGGCTCAGACACTAACAGAACCGAGCTTCAAACGGGTTCAGACACTAACAGAACCGAGCTTCAAACGGGCTCAGACACTAACGAAACCGAGCTTCAAACGGGCTCAGACACTAACAGAACCGAGCTTCAAACGGGTTCAGACACTAACGGAACCGAGCTTCAAACGGGCTCAGACACTAACAGAACAGAGCTTCAAACGGGCTCAGACACTAACGGAACCGAGCTTCAAACGGGCTCAGACGCCAACAGAACCGAGCTACAAACGGGCTCAGACACCAATGGAACCGAGCTTCAAACGGGCTCAGACGCCAACGGAACCGAGCTTCAAACGGGCTCAGACGCCAACAGAACCGAGCTACAAACGGGCTCAGACACCAACAGAACCGAGCTTCAAACGGGCTCAGACACTAACGGAACCGAGCTTCAAACGGGCTCAGACACCAATGGAACCGAGCTTCAAACGGGCTCAGACGCCAACCAAACCGAGCTTCAAATGGGCTCAGACACTAACGGAACCGAGCTTCAAACGGGCTCAGACACTAACGGAACCAAGCTTCAAACGGGCTCAGACGCCAACGGAACCGAGCTTCAAACGGGCTCAGACGCCAACAGAACCGAGCTACAAACGGGCTCAGACACCAACGGAACCGAGCTTCAAACGGGCTCAGACGCCAACCAAACCGAGCTTCAAAGGGGCTCAGACGCCAACGGAACCAAGCTTCAAACGGGCTCAGACGCCAACAGAACCGAGCTTCAAACGGGCTCAGACGCCAACGGAACCAAGCTTCAAACGGGCTCAGACGCCAACCAAACCGAGCTTCAAACGGGCTCATACGCCAACGAAACCGAGCTACAAACGGGCTCAGACACTAACGGAACCAAGCTTCAAACGGGCTCAGACACTAACAGAACCGAGCTTCAAACGGGTTCAGACACTAACGGAACCGAGCTTCAAACGGGCTCAGACACTAACAGAACCGAGCTTCAAACGGGTTCAGATACTAACGGAACCGAGCTTCAAACGGGCTCAGACACTAACGGAACCGAGCTTCAAACGGGCTCAGACACTAACGGAACCGAGCCTCAAACGGGCTCAGACACTAACAGAACAGAGCTTCAAACGGGCTCAGACACTAACGGAACCGAGCTTCAAACGGGCTCAGACGCCAACGGAACCAAGCTTCAAACGGGCTCAGACGCCAACCAAACCGAGCTTCAAACGGGCTCAGACGCCAACGAAACCGAGCTACAAACGGGCTCAGACACTAACGGAACCAAGCTTCAAACGGGCTCAGACACTAACAGAACCGAGCTTCAAACGGGTTCAGACACTAACGGAACCGAGCTTCAAACGGGCTCAGATACTAACGGAACCGAGCTTCAAACGGGCTCAGACACTAACGGAACCGAGCTTCAAATGGGCTCAGACACTAACGGAACAGAGCTTCAAACGGGCTCAGACACTAACGGAACCGAGCTTCAAACGGGCTCAGACACCAATGGAACCGAGCTTCAAACGGGCTCAGACGCCAACGGAACCGAGCTTCAAACGGGCTCAGACGCCAACAGAACCGAGCTACAAACGGGCTCAGACACTAACGGAACCGAGCTTCAAACGGGCTCAGACGCCAACGGAACCGAGCTTCAAACGGGCTCAGA
The DNA here is from genome assembly GCF_027942865.1 of Odontesthes bonariensis. Taxonomy (NCBI): domain Eukaryota; kingdom Metazoa; phylum Chordata; class Actinopteri; order Atheriniformes; family Atherinopsidae; genus Odontesthes; species Odontesthes bonariensis. The sequence goes on from NC_134527.1 coordinate 389,707, forward strand.
CACCAACAGAACCGAGCTTCAAACGGGCTCAGACACTAACAGAACCCAGCTTCAAACGGGTTCAGACAATAACGTAACCGAGCTTCAAACGGGCTCAGACACTAACAGAACCGAGCTTCAAACGGGTTCAGACACTAACAGAACCGAGCTTCAAACGGGCTCAGACACTAACAGAACCGAGCTTCAAACGGGCTCAGACACCAACGAAACCGAGCTACAAACGGGCTCAGACGCCAACGGAACCGAGCTTCAAACGGGCTCAGACACTAACAGAACCGAGCTTCAAACGGGTTCAGATACTAACGGAACCGAGCTTCAAACGGGCTCAGACACTAACGGAACCGAGCTTCAAACGGGCTCAGACACTAACGGAACCGAGCCTCAAACGGGCTCAGACACTAACAGAACAGAGCTTCAAACGGGCTCAGACACTAACGGAACCGAGCTTCAAACGGGCTCAGACACCAATGGAACCGAGCTTCAAACGGGCTGAGACGCCAACGGAACCGAGCTTCAAACGGGCTCAGACGCCAACAGAACCGAGCTACAAACGGGCTCAGACACCAACAGAACCGAGCTTCAAACGGGCTCAGACACTAACGGAACCGAGCTTCAAACGGGCTCAGACACCAACGGAACCGAGCTTCAAACGGGCTCAGACACTAACGGAACCGAGCTTCAAACGGGCTCAGAACCGAGCTTCAAACGGGCTCAGACACCAACGGAACCGAGCTTCAAACGGGCTCAGACGCCAACGGAACCGAGCTTCAAACGGGCTCAGACACTAACAGAACAGAGCTTCAAACGGGCTCAGACGCCAACCAAACCGAGCTTCAAATGGGCTCAGACGCCAACAGAACCGAGCTTCAAATGGGCTCAGACACCAACGGAACCGAGCTTCAAACGGGCTCAGACGCCAACGGAACCGAGCTTCAAACGGGCTCAGACACTAACAGAACAGAGCTTCAAACGGGCTCAGACGCCAACCAAACCGAGCTTCAAATGGGCTCAGACGCCAACAGAACCGAGCTTCAAACGGGCTCAGACGCCAACAGAACCGAGCTTCAAACGGGCTCAGACGCCAACGGAACAGAGCTTCAAACGGGCTCAGACACCAACGGAACCGAGCTTCAAACGGGCTCAGACGCCAACGGAACCGAGCTTCAAACGGGCTCAGACACTAACAGAACAGAGCTTCAAACGGGCTCAGACGCCAACCAAACCGAGCTTCAAATGGGCTCAGACGCCAACAGAACCGAGCTTCAAATGGGCTCAGACACCAACGGAACCGAGCTTCAAACGGGCTCAGACGCCAACGGAACCGAGCTTCAAACGGGCTCAGACACTAACAGAACAGAGCTTCAAACGGGCTCAGACGCCAACCAAACCGAGCTTCAAATGGGCTCAGACGCCAACAGAACCGAGCTTCAAATGGGCTCAGACACCAACGGAACCGAGCTTCAAACGGGCTCAGACACTAACAGAACAGAGCTTCAAACGGGCTCAGACGCCAACCAAACCGAGCTTCAAATGGGCTCAGACGCCAACAGAACAGAGCTTCAAAAGGGCTCAGACGCCAACAGAACCGAGCTTCAAAAGGGCTCAGACGCCAACAGAACCGAGCTTCAAACGGGCTCAGACGCCAACAGAACCGAGCTTCAAACGGGCTCAGACGCCAACCAAACCGAGCTTCAAAAGGGCTCAGACGCCAACAGAACCGAGCTTCAAACGGGCTCAGACGCCAACCAAACCGAGCTTCAAACGGGCTCAGACACCAACAGAACCGAGCTTCAAACGGGCTCAGACGCCAACCAAACCGAGCTTCAAAAGGGCTCAGACGCCAACAGAACCGAGCTTCAAACGGGCTCAGACGCCAACAGAACCGAGCTTCAAACGGGCTCAGACGCCAACGGAACCGAGCTTCAAACGGGCTCAGAACCGAGCTTCAAACGGGCTCAGACACTAACGGAACCGAGCTTCAAACGGGCTCAGACACCAACGGAACCGAGCTTCAAACGGGCTCAGACACTAACGGAACCGAGCTTCAAACGGGCTCAGACGCCAACGGAACCGAGCTTCAAACGGGCTCAGACACTAACAGAACAGAGCTTCAAACGGGCTCAGACGCCAACAGAACCGAGCTTCAAATGGGCTCAGACGCCAACCAAACCGAGCTTCAAACGGGCTCAGACACTAACAGAACAGAGCTTCAAACGGGCTCAGACACCAACAGAACCGAGCTTCAAACGGGCTCAGACACTAACAGAACAGAGCTTCAAACGGGCTCAGACACTAACAGAACAGAGCTTCAAACGGGCTCAGACGCCAACCAAACCGAGCTTCAAATGGGCTCAGACGCCAACAGAACCGAGCTTCAAATGGGCTCAGACACTAACAGAACCGAGCTTCAAACGGGCTCAGACACTAACAGAACAGAGCTTCAAACGGGCTCAGACGCCAACCAAACCGAGCTTCAAATGGGCTCAGACGCCAACAGAACCGAGCTTCAAATGGGCTCAGACACTAACAGAACCGAGCTTCAAATGGGCTCAGACGCCAACCAAACCGAGCTTCAAACGGGCTCAGACACTAACAGAACAGAGCTTCAAACGGGCTCAGACGCCAACAGAACCGAGCTTCAAACGGGCTCAGACGCCAACAGAACCGAGCTTCAAACGGGCTCAGACACTAACAGAACAGAGCTTCAAACGGGCTCAGACGCCAACGGAACCGAGCTTCAAACGGGCTCAGACGCCAACGGAACCGAGCTTCAAACGGGATCAGACGCCAACGGAACCGAGCTTCAAACGGGCTCAGACGCCAACGGAACCGAGCTTCAAACGGGCTCAGACGCCAACGGAACCGAGCTTCAAACGGGCTCAGACGCCAACGGAACCGAGCTTCAAACGGGCTCAGACGCCAACAGAACCGAGCTTCAAACGGGCTCAGACGCCAACAGAACCGAGCTTCAAACGGGCTCAGACGCCAACGGAACCGAGCTTCAAACGGGCTCAGACGCCAACGGAACCAAGCTTCAAACGGGCTCAGACGCCAACGGAACCGAGCTTCAAACGGGCTCAGACGCCAACAGAACCGAGCTTCAAACGGGCTCAGACGCCAACAGAACCGAGCTTCAAACGGGCTCAGACGCCAACCAAACCGAGCTTCAAAAGGGCTCAGACGCCAACAGAACCGAGCTTCAAACGGGCTCAGACGCCAACAGAACCGAGCTTCAAACGGGCTCAGACGCCAACGGAACCGAGCTTCAAACGGGCTCAGAACCGAGCTTCAAACGGGCTCAGACACTAACGGAACCGAGCTTCAAATGGGCTCAGACGCCAACCAAACCGAGCTTCAAACGGGCTCAGACGCCAACAGAACCGAGCTTCAAATGGGCTCAGACGCCAACCAAACCGAGCTTCAAACGGGCTCAGACGCCAACGGAACCGAGCTTCAAACGGGCTCAGACACTAACAGAACAGAGCTTCAAACGGGCTCAGACGCCAACCAAACCGAGCTTCAAATGGGCTCAGACGCCAACAGAACCGAGCTTCAAATGGGCTCAGACACCAACGGAACCGAGCTTCAAACGGGCTCAGACGCCAACGGAACCGAGCTTCAAACGGGCTCAGACACTAACAGAACAGAGCTTCAAACGGGCTCAGACGCCAACCAAACCGAGCTTCAAATGGGCTCAGACGCCAACAGAACCGAGCTTCAAATGGGCTCAGACACCAACGGAACCGAGCTTCAAACGGGCTCAGACACTAACAGAACAGAGCTTCAAACGGGCTCAGACGCCAACCAAACCGAGCTTCAAATGGGCTCAGACGCCAACAGAACAGAGCTTCAAAAGGGCTCAGACGCCAACAGAACCGAGCTTCAAAAGGGCTCAGACGCCAACAGAACCGAGCTTCAAACGGGCTCAGACGCCAACAGAACCGAGCTTCAAACGGGCTCAGACGCCAACCAAACCGAGCTTCAAAAGGGCTCAGACGCCAACAGAACCGAGCTTCAAACGGGCTCAGACGCCAACCAAACCGAGCTTCAAACGGGCTCAGACACCAACAGAACCGAGCTTCAAACGGGCTCAGACGCCAACCAAACCGAGCTTCAAAAGGGCTCAGACGCCAACAGAACCGAGCTTCAAACGGGCTCAGACGCCAACAGAACCGAGCTTCAAACGGGCTCAGACGCCAACGGAACCGAGCTTCAAACGGGCTCAGAACCGAGCTTCAAACGGGCTCAGACACTAACGGAACCGAGCTTCAAACGGGCTCAGACACCAACGGAACCGAGCTTCAAACGGGCTCAGACACTAACGGAACCGAGCTTCAAACGGGCTCAGACGCCAACGGAACCGAGCTTCAAACGGGCTCAGACACTAACAGAACAGAGCTTCAAACGGGCTCAGACGCCAACAGAACCGAGCTTCAAATGGGCTCAGACGCCAACCAAACCGAGCTTCAAACGGGCTCAGACACTAACAGAACAGAGCTTCAAACGGGCTCAGACACCAACAGAACCGAGCTTCAAACGGGCTCAGACACTAACAGAACAGAGCTTCAAACGGGCTCAGACACTAACAGAACAGAGCTTCAAACGGGCTCAGACGCCAACCAAACCGAGCTTCAAATGGGCTCAGACGCCAACAGAACCGAGCTTCAAATGGGCTCAGACACTAACAGAACCGAGCTTCAAACGGGCTCAGACACTAACAGAACAGAGCTTCAAACGGGCTCAGACGCCAACCAAACCGAGCTTCAAATGGGCTCAGACGCCAACAGAACCGAGCTTCAAATGGGCTCAGACACTAACAGAACCGAGCTTCAAATGGGCTCAGACGCCAACCAAACCGAGCTTCAAACGGGCTCAGACACTAACAGAACAGAGCTTCAAACGGGCTCAGACGCCAACAGAACCGAGCTTCAAACGGGCTCAGACGCCAACAGAACCGAGCTTCAAACGGGCTCAGACACTAACAGAACAGAGCTTCAAACGGGCTCAGACGCCAACGGAACCGAGCTTCAAACGGGCTCAGACGCCAACGGAACCGAGCTTCAAACGGGATCAGACGCCAACGGAACCGAGCTTCAAACGGGCTCAGACGCCAACGGAACCGAGCTTCAAACGGGCTCAGACGCCAACGGAACCGAGCTTCAAACGGGCTCAGACGCCAACGGAACCGAGCTTCAAACGGGCTCAGACGCCAACGGAACCGAGCTTCAAACGGGCTCAGACGCCAACAGAACCGAGCTTCAAACGGGCTCAGACGCCAACAGAACCGAGCTTCAAACGGGCTCAGACGCCAACGGAACCGAGCTTCAAACGGGCTCAGACGCCAACGGAACCAAGCTTCAAACGGGCTCAGACGCCAACGGAACCGAGCTTCAAACGGGCTCAGACGCCAACAGAACCGAGCTTCAAACGGGCTCAGACGCCAACAGAACCGAGCTTCAAACGGGCTCAGACGCCAACCAAACCGAGCTTCAAAAGGGCTCAGACGCCAACAGAACCGAGCTTCAAACGGGCTCAGACGCCAACAGAACCGAGCTTCAAACGGGCTCAGACGCCAACGGAACCGAGCTTCAAACGGGCTCAGAACCGAGCTTCAAACGGGCTCAGACACTAACGGAACCGAGCTTCAAACGGGCTCAGACACCAACGGAACCGAGCTTCAAACGGGCTCAGACACTAACGGAACCGAGCTTCAAACGGGCTCAGACGCCAACGGAACCGAGCTTCAAACGGGCTCAGACACTAACAGAACAGAGCTTCAAACGGGCTCAGACGCCAACAGAACCGAGCTTCAAATGGGCTCAGACGCCAACCAAACCGAGCTTCAAACGGGCTCAGACACTAACAGAACAGAGCTTCAAACGGGCTCAGACACCAACAGAACCGAGCTTCAAACGGGCTCAGACACTAACAGAACAGAGCTTCAAACGGGCTCAGACACTAACAGAACAGAGCTTCAAACGGGCTCAGACGCCAACCAAACCGAGCTTCAAATGGGCTCAGACGCCAACAGAACCGAGCTTCAAATGGGCTCAGACACTAACAGAACCGAGCTTCAAACGGGCTCAGACACTAACAGAACAGAGCTTCAAACGGGCTCAGACGCCAACCAAACCGAGCTTCAAATGGGCTCAGACGCCAACAGAACCGAGCTTCAAATGGGCTCAGACACTAACAGAACCGAGCTTCAAATGGGCTCAGACGCCAACCAAACCGAGCTTCAAACGGGCTCAGACACTAACAGAACAGAGCTTCAAACGGGCTCAGACGCCAACAGAACCGAGCTTCAAACGGGCTCAGACGCCAACAGAACCGAGCTTCAAACGGGCTCAGACACTAACAGAACAGAGCTTCAAACGGGCTCAGACGCCAACGGAACCGAGCTTCAAACGGGCTCAGACGCCAACGGAACCGAGCTTCAAACGGGCTCAGACGCCAACGGAACCGAGCTTCAAACGGGATCAGACGCCAACGGAACCGAGCTTCAAACGGGCTCAGACGCCAACGGAACCGAGCTTCAAACGGGCTCAGACGCCAACGGAACCGAGCTTCAAACGGGCTCAGACGCCAACGGAACCGAGCTTCAAACGGGCTCAGACGCCAACGGAACCGAGCTTCAAACGGGCTCAGACGCCAACAGAACCGAGCTTCAAACGGGCTCAGACGCCAACGGAACCGAGCTTCAAACGGGCTCAGACGCCAACGGAACCGAGCTTCAAACGGGCTCAGACGCCAACGGAACCAAGCTTCAAACGGGCTCAGACGCCAACGGAACCGAGCTTCAAACGGGCTCAGACGCCAACAGAACCGA